>NC_059457.1:90698270-90728270 GCF_905237065.1 Salmo salar
GAGAGAGAGAGAGAGGACTAGAGAGAGAGAGAGGACTAGAGAGAGAGGACTAGAGAGAGAGAGACAGAGAGAGAGAGAGGACTAGAGAGAGAGAGACAGAGAGAGAGAGGACTAGAGAGAGAGAGACAGAGAGAGAGACAGAGAGAGAGAGGACTAGAGAGAGAGAGACAGAGAGAGAGAGAGGACTAGAGAGAGAGAGGACTAGAGAGAGAGGGAGAGGACTAGAGAGAGAGAGCAGAGAGAGAGAGAGGACTAGAGAGAGAGAGACAGAGAGAGAGAGAGAGAGAGACAGAGAGAGAGAGAGAGGACTAGAGAGAGAGAGAGAGAGAAAGAGAGAGAGAGACAGAGAGAGAGAGAGGACTAGAGAGAGAGAGACAGAGAGAGAGAGAGAGACAGAGAGGACTAGAGAGAGAGAGACAGAGAGAGAGAGAGAGAGAGAGAGGACTAGAGAGAGAGACAGAGAGGACTAGAGAGAGAGAGACAGAGAGAGAGAGAGAGGACTAGAGAGAGAGGGAGAGAGACAGAGAGACAGAGACAGAGAGAGACAGAGAGAGAGAGATACAGAGAGAAAGAGAGAGAGAGATACAGAGACACAGAGATACAGAGACACAGAGAGAGACAGACAGAGAGAGTGAGACACTGAGAGAGAGAGAGAGTATCCGAGGCAACGGGTTAGTGAGATAAGCCAAACCCAAATCCCAGATGCACCTTTGACAGACAGTGAATGGTGCCTCCAAGATCTTAATCACATTAAGGCGGGATCAGGTCATGTTTGGTATTTAGAGGGATATAACAGATTGAACTTCTTTACATAATCCGACACAACAAACGGCTCTGGGCCACGGTACATCTGGGTTGTGTCACAAAAGACACCCTATTCCCTTTTAAAGTGCAATACTTTGAGTTCATTCTACTAACTAGTCCCCCCATGTCAACTCAACTAGAGCAGTTACTGAGTTCATTCTACTAACTAGTCCCCCCATGTCAACTCAACTAGAGTAGTTACTGAGTTCATTCTACTAACTAGTCCCCCATGTCAACTCAACTAGAGCAGTTACTGAGTTCATTCTACTAACTAGTCCCCCATGTCAACTCAACTAGAGTAGTTACTGAGTTCATTCTACTAACTAGTCCCCCCATGTCAACTCAACTAGAGCAGTTACTGAGTTCATTCTACTAACTAGTCCCCCCATGTCAACTCAACTAGAGTAGTTACCGAGTTCATTCTACTAACTAGTCCCCCATGTCAACTCAACTAGAGTAGTTACTGAGTTCATTCTACTAACTAGTCCCCCCATGTCAACTCAACTAGAGCAGTTACTGAGTTCATTCTACTAACTAGTCCCCCCATGTCAACTCAACTAGAGCAGTTACTGAGTTCATTCTACTAACTAGTCCCCCATGTCAACTCAACTAGAGCAGTTACTGAGTTCATTCTACTAACTAGTCCCCCATGTCAACTCAACTAGAGTAGTTACTGAGTTCATTCTACTAACTAGTCCCCCCAAGTCAACTCAACTAGAGTAGTTACTGAGTTCATTCTACTAACTAGTCCCCCCCATGTCAACTCAACTAGAGTAGTTACTGAGTTCATTCTACTAACTAGTCCCCCCATGTCAACTCAACTAGAGCAGTTACTGAGTTCATTCTACTAACTAGTCCCCCATGTCAACTCAACTAGAGTAGTTACTGAGTTCATTCTACTAACTAGTCCCCCATGTCAACTCAACTAGAGTAGTTACTGAGTTCATTCTACTAACTAGTCCCCCCATGTCAACTCAACTAGAGTAGTTACTGAGTTCATTCTACTAACTAGTCCCCCCATGTCAACTCAACTAGAGCAGTTACTGAGTTCATTCTACTAACTAGTCCCCCCCATGTCAACTCAACTAGAGCAGTTACTGAGTTCATTCTACTAACTAGTCCCCCCATGTCAACTCAACTAGAGTAGTTACCGAGTTCATTCTACTAACTAGTCCCCCCATGTCAACTCAACTAGAGTAGTTACTGAGTTCATTCTACTAACTAGTCCCCCCCATGTCAACTCAACTAGAGCAGTTACTGAGTTCATTCTACTAACTAGTCCCCCCCATGTCAACTCAACTAGAGCAGTTACTGAGTTCATTCTACTAACTAGTCCCCCATGTCAACTCAACTAGAGCAGTTACTGAGTTCATTCTACTAACTAGTCCCCCCATGTCAACTCAACTAGAGTAGTTACTGAGTTCATTCTACTAACTAGTCCCCCCCAAGTCAACTCAACTAGAGTAGTTACTGAGTTCATTCTACTAACTAGTCCCCCCATGTCAACTCAACTAGAGTAGTTACTGAGTTCATTCTACTAACTAGTCCCCCCATGTCAACTCAACTAGAGCAGTTACTGAGTTCATTCTACTAACTAGTGCCCCCATGTCAACTCAACTAGAGCAGTTACTGAGTTCATTCTACTAACTAGTCCCCCCATGTCAACTCAACTAGAGCAGTTACTGAGTTCATTCTACTAACTAGTCCCCCATGTCAACTCAACTAGAGCAGTTACTGAGTTCATTCTACTAACTAGTCCCCCCATGTCAACTCAACTAGAGTAGTTACTGAGTTCATTCTACTAACTAGTCCCCCCAAGTCAACTCAACTAGAGTAGTTACTGAGTTCATTCTACTAACTAGTCCCCCCATGTCAACTCAACTAGAGTAGTTACTGAGTTCATTCTACTAACTAGTCCCCCCCATGTCAACTCAACTAGAGTAGTTACTGAGTTCATTCTACTAACTAGTCCCCCCATGTCAACTCAACTAGAGTAGTTACTGAGTTCATTCTACTAACTAGTCCCCCATGTCAACTCAACTAGAGTAGTTACTGAGTTCATTCTACTAACTAGTCCCCCCATGTCAACTCAACTAGAGTAGTTACTGAGTTCATTCTACTAACTAGTCCCCCCCATGTCAACTCAACTAGAGCAGTTACTGAGTTCATTCTACTAACTAGTCCCCCCCATGTCATCTCAACTAAAGAACAAAGAATGGAGGCGTTATTAAAGTGAGTTGTCATCTGTCAGTCCAGTCCTGTTCCAGATTAAGAGATTATTAGAACAATCTAGAAAAACAATCCATCCAACCTGACAGTTTCGTTGGAGGGCTGCATGATGTCTTCATTGTAGTTCATTCACAAGGCAGAGTACTTTTAATAAGAAATGGCCCACTAAATTGAAAAAAGGACAAAAACGAGCTCTCAGATTTTATGGTTTTCCTTGATGTTCTGGTAAATTGCCTTGACATATGACAACTCACTTTAATAATACTTCCATCATCCCAGTGACTTTAACACATTTTAACACTAAGCTTTAGTACTCAGGTAACACTAAGCTTTAGTACTCAGGTAACACTAAGCTTTAGTACTCAGGTAACACTAAGCTTTAGTACTCAGGTAACACTAAGCTTTAGTACTCAGGTAACACTAAGCTTTAGTACTCAGGTAACACTAAGCTTTAATACTCAGGTAACACTAAGCTTTAGTACTCAGGTAACACTAAGCTTTAATACTCAGGTAACACTAAGCTTTAGTACTCAGGTAAGGTAACACTAAGCTTTAGTACTCAGGTAACACTAAGCTTTAGTACTCAGGTAACACTAAGCCTTAGTACTCAGGTAACACTAAGCTTTAGTACTCAGGTAAGGTAACACTACGCTTTAGTACTCAGGTAACACTAAGCTTTAGTACTCAGGTAAGGTAACACTAAGCTTTAGTACTCAGGTAAGGTAACACTAAGCTTTAGTACTAAGGTAACACTAAGCTTTAGTACTCAGGTAACACTAAGCTTTAGTACTCAGGTAACACTAAGCTTTAGTACTCAGGTAAGGTAACACTAAGCTTTAGTACTCAGGTAACACTAAGCTTTAGTACTCAGGTAACACTAAGCTTTAGTACTCAGGTAAGCAGTGGAGGCTCCTCAGAAGAGGTAAGGGAGGACCATCCTCCACAGTGAATTTCATCAAAACTACGTCCCCCAGCCTATCAGAGCTCTTGCAGCATAAACTGACATGCCGTCCACCCAATCAAAAGATCAGATAATGAATCCAGTACTGAAAGCGTAAGCTACAGCTAGCTAGCACTGCAGTGGATAACATGTGGTTAGTAGTTCACTCAAAGAGAGAGAAAGACAATAGCTGAACGGTTTTGAACAAATTCATTTCTTCCAAAATGAAGGAGAAGTAAGGTTCTCCTCTGTTCTCCTCATTCTCCTCTGTTCTCCTCTACCTCCTCTGTTCTCCTCTGTTTTCCTCTGTTCTCCTGTGTTTTCCCTGTGTTCTGTGTTCTCCTCGTTCTCCTCTGTTCTCCTCTATTCTCCTCTGTTCTCCTGTTCTCCTCTGTTCTCCTCGTTCTCCCTCGTTCTCCTCTGTTCTCCTGTTCTCCTCGTTCTCCTCTGTTCTCCTCGTTCTCCTCGTTCTCCTCTGTTCTCCTGTTCTCCTCGTTCTCCTCTGTTCTCCTCTGTTCTCCTGTTCTCCTCTGTTCTCCTCTGGTCTCCTCTGTTCTCCTCTGTTCTCCTCTGTTCTCCTCTGTTCTCCTCTACCTCCTCTGTTCTCCTCTGTTCTCCTCTGTTCTCCTCTACCTCCTCTGTTCTCCTCTGTTCTCCTCTGTTCTCCTCTACCTCCTCTGTTCTCCTCTACCTCCTCTGGTCTCCTCTACCTCCTCTGGTCTCCTCTGTTCTCCTCTGTTCTCCTCTACCTCCTCTGTTCTCCTCTGGTCTCCTCTGTTCTCCTCTGTTCTCCTCTGTTCTCCTCTGGTCTCCTCTGGTCTCCTCTGTTCTCCTCTGTTCTCCTCTGTTCTCCTCTACCTCCTCTGTTCTCCTCTACCTCCTCTGTTCTCCTCTACCTCCTCTGGTCTCCTCTACCTCCTCTGTTCTCCTCTGTTCTCCTCTACCTCCTCTGGTCTCCTCTACCTCCTCTGTTCTCCTCTGTTCTCCTCTGGTCTCCTCTACCTCCTCTGTTCTCCTCTGTTCTCCTCTACCTCCTCTGTTCTCCTCTGTTCTCCTCTGGTCTCCTCTACCTCCTCTGTTCTCCTCTGTTCTCCTCTGTTCTCCTCTGGTCTCCTCTACCTCCTCTGTTCTCCTCTACCTCCTCTGTTCTCCTCTACCTCCTCTGTTCTCCTCTGTTCTCCTCTGGTCTCCTCTACCTCCTCTGTTCTCCTCTGTTCTCCTCTGTTCTCCTCTACCTCCTCTGTTCTCCTCTACCTCCTCTGTTCTCCTCTCCGAGCCTTTGATGAAATTACTGCACCACTAGACACACACACACACACACACACACACACACACACACACACACACACACACACACACACACACACACACACACACACACACTGGCAGGCACAAACACAGACACACACTCAAAGACCTGTAACCTTTCCAAGACTCTCCCTTGTTTCCCCCCAACTCATATCTCTGTGATGTCCTGCCTGTTGTAATGAGGTGATTGTGTTGGGTAGGGAGGCTGTTTCCCCCCCAACTCATATCTCTGTGATGTCCTGCCTGTTGTAATGAGGTGATTGTGTTGGGTAGGGAGGCTGTTTCCCCCCAACTCATATCTCTGTGATGTCCTGCCTGTTGTAATGAGGTGATTGTGTTGGGTAGGGAGGCTGTTTCCCCCAACTCATATCTCTGTGATGTCCTGCCTGTTGTAATGAGGTGATTGTGTTGGGTAGGGAGGCTGTTTCCCCCAACTCATATCTCTGTGATGTCCTGCCTGTTGTAATGAGGTGATTGTGTTGGGTAGGGAGGCTGTTTCCCCCAACTCATATCTCTGTGATGTCCTGCCTGTTGTAATGAGGTGATTGTGTTGGGTAGGGAGGCTGTTTCCCCCAACTCATATCTCTGTGATGTCCTGCCTGTTGTAATGAGGTGATTGTGTTGGGTAGGGAGGCTGTTTCCCCCAACTCATATCTCTGTGATATCCTGCCTGTTGTAATGAGGTGATTGTGTTGGGTAGGGAGGCTGTTTCCCCCAACTCATATCTCTGTGATGTCCTGCCTGTTGTAATGAGGTGATTGTGTTGGGTAGGGAGGCTGTTTCCCCCAACTCATATCTCTGTGATGTCCTGCCTGTTGTAATGAGGTGATTGTGTTGGGTAGGGAGGCTGTTTCCCCCAACTCATATCTCTGTGATGTCCTGCCTGTTGTAATGAGGTGATTGTGTTGGGTAGGGAGGCTGTTTCCCCCAACTCATATCTCTGTGATGTCCTGCCTGTTGTAATGAGGTGATTGTGTTGGGTAGGGAGGCTGTTTCCCCCAACTCATATCTCTGTGATGTCCTGCCTGTTGTAATGAGGTGATTGTGTTGGGTAGGGAGGCTGTTTCCCCCAACTCATATCTCTGTGATGTCCTGCCTGTTGTAATGAGGTGATTGTGTTGGGTAGGGAGGCTGTTTCCCCCAACTCATATCTCTGTGATGTCCTGCCTGTTGTAATGAGGTGATTGTGTTGGGTAGGGAGGCTGTTTCCCCCAACTCATATCTCTGTGATGTCCTGCCTGTTGTAATGAGGTGATTGTGTTGGGTAGGGAGGCTGTTTCCCCCCAACTCATATCTCTGTGATATCCTGCCTGTTGTAATGAGGTGATTGTGTTGGGTAGGGAGGCTGTTTCCCCCAACTCATATCTCTGTGATGTCCTGCCTGTTGTAATGAGGTGATTGTGTTGGGTAGGGAGGCTGTTTCCCCCAACTCATATCTCTGTGATGTCCTGCCTGTTGTAATGAGGTGATTGTGTTGGGTAGGGAGGCTGTTTCCCCCAACTCATATCTCTGTGATATCCTGCCTGTTGTAATGAGGTGATTGTGTTGGGTAGGGAGGCTGTTTCCCCCAACTCATATCTCTGTGATGTCCTGCCTGTTGTAATGAGGTGATTGTGTTGGGTAGGGAGGCTGTTTCCCCCCAACTCATATCTCTGTGATATCCTGCCTGTTGTAATGAGGTGATTGTGTTGGGGAGGCTGTAGGGTGAGGCTCAATGACTCATGTAGAGGGTTGAGGAGGTTAAGGCTGACTGACGGGGTGGGAGGACTAGGAGAACACACCTCCTCCTGACTAGGAGAACACACCTCCTACTGACTAGGAGAACACACCATCCACCTCCTACTGACTAGGAGAACACACCTCCTACTGACTAGGAGAACACACCTCCTCCTGACTAGGAGAACACACCATCCACCTCCTACTGACTAGGAGAACACACCTCCTCCTGACTAGGAGAACACACCATCCACCTCCTACTGACTAGGAGAACACACCATCCACCTCCTACTGACTAGGAGAACACACCATCCACCTCCTACTGACTAGGAGAACACACCATCCACCTCCTACTGACTAGGAGAACACACCTCCTACTGACTAGGAGAACACACCATCCACCTCCTCCTACTGACTAGGAGAACACACCATCCACCTCCTACTGACTAGGAGAACACACCATCCACCTCCTCCTACTGACTAGGAGAACACACCATCCACCTCCTACTGACTAGGAGAACACACCATCCACCTCCTACTGACTAGGAGAACACACCTCCTACTGACTAGGAGAACACACCATCACCTCCTACTGACTAGGAGAACACACCTCCTACTGACCAGGAGAACACACCTTCCACCTCCTACTGACTAGGAGAACACACCTCCTACTGACTAGGAGAACACACCATCACCTCCTACTGACTAGGAGAACACACCTCCTACTGACTAGGAGAACACACCTCCTACTGACTAGGAGAACACACCTCCTACTGACTAGGAGAACACACCTCCTACTGACTAGGAGAACACACCTCCTACTGACTAGGAGAACACACCTCCTCCTGACTAGGAGAACACACCTCCTACTGACTAGGAGAACACACCTCCTACTGACTAGGAGAACACACCTCCTACTGACTAGGAGAACACACCTCCTACTGACTAGGAGAACACACCTCCTACTGACTAGGAGAACACACCTCCTACTGACTAGGAGAACACACCTCCTACTGACTAGGAGAACACACCTCCTACTGACTAGGAGAACACACCTCCTCCTACTGACTAGGAGAACACACCTCCTCCTACTGACTAGGAGAACACACCTCCTCCTACTGACTAGGAGAACACACCATCCACCTCCTACTGACTAGGAGAACACACCTCCTCCTGACTAGGAGAACACACCTCCTACTGACTAGGAGAACACACCTCCTACTGACTAGGAGAACACACCTCCTACTGACTAGGAGAACACACCTCCTATTGACTAGGAGAACACACCTCCTACTGACTAGGAGAACACACCATCCACCTCCTACTGACCAGGAGAACACACCATCCACCTCCTACTGACTAGGAGAACACACCATCCACCTCCTACTGACTAGGAGAACACACCTCCTCCTGACTAGGAGAACACACCTCCTACTGACTAGGAGAACACACCATCCACCTCCTACTGACTAGGAGAACACACCTCCTACTGACTAGGAGAACACACCTTCCACCTCCTACTGACTAGGAGAACACACCTCCTACTGACTAGGAGAACACACCTCCTACTGACTAGGAGAACACACCTCCTACTGACTAGGAGAACACACCTTCCACCTCCTACTGACTAGGAGAACACACCTCCTACTGACTAGGAGAACACACCATCCACCTCCTACTGACTAGGAGAACACACCTCCTACTGACTAGGAGAACACACCTCCTACTGACTAGGAGAACACACCTCCTACTGACCAGGAGAACACACCTCCTACTGACTAGGAGAACACACCTCCTACTGACTAGGAGAACACACCTCCTACTGACTAGGAGAACACCATCCACCTCCTACTGACTAGGAGAACACACCATCCACCTCCTACTGACTAGGAGAACACACCATCCACCTCCTACTGACTAGGAGAACACACCTCCTACTGACCAGGAGAACACACCATCCACCTCCTACTGACTAGGAGAACACACCTCCTCCTGACTAGGAGAACACACCATCCACCTCCTACTGACTAGGAGAACACACCTCCTACTGACTAGGAGAACACACCATCCACCTCCTACTGACTAGGAGAACACACCATCCACCTCCTACTGACTAGGAGAACACACCATCCACCTCCTACTGACCAGGAGAACACACCATCCACCTCCTACTGACCAGGAGAACACACCTCCTACTGACTAGGAGAACACACCTCCTACTGACCAGGAGAACACACCTCCTACTGACTAGGAGAACACACCTCCTCCTGACCAGGAGAACACACCTCCTCCTGACCAGGAGAACACACCTCCTACTGACTAGGAGAACACACCTCCTCCTGACTAGGAGAACACACCATCCACCTCCTACTGACTAGGAGAACACACCTCCTCCTGACTAGGAGAACACACCTCCTACTGACTAGGAGAACACACCATCCACCTCCTACTGACTAGGAGAACACACCTCCTCCTGACTAGGAGAACACACCTCCTCCTGACCAGGAGAACACACCTCCTACTGACTAGGAGAACACACCTCCTACTGACTAGGAGAACACACCTCCTACTGACTAGGAGAACACACCTCCTACTGACTAGGAGAACACACCTCCTACTGACTAGGAGAACACACCTCCTACTGACCAGGAGAACACACCTCCTACTGACTAGGAGAACACACCTCCTACTGACTAGGAGAACACACCTCCTACTGACTAGGAGAACACACCTCCTACTGACTAGGGAGAGAGAGAAATGAGAATAGAACTGAGGAGGTGTGTCAGGGTGCTGGGTCATCCTTAACCCTAAGCTGTTAGCCAGGGGGGAGAGAGAGAGGATAGAACTGAGGAGGTGTGTCAGGGTGCTGGGTCATCCTTAACCCTAAGCTGTTAGCCAGGGGGGAGAGAGAGAGGATAGAACTGAGGAGGTGTGTCAGGGTGCTGGGTCATCCTTAACCCTAAGCTGTTAGCCAGGGGGGAGAGAGAGAGGATAGAACTGAGGAGGTGTGTCAGGGTGCTGGGTCATCCTTAACCCTAAGCTGTTAGCCAGGGGGGAGAGAGAGAGGATAGAACTGAGGAGGTGTGTCAGGGTGCTGGGTCATCCTTAACCCTAAGCTGTTAGCCAGGGGGGAGAGAGAGGATAGAACTGAGGAGGTGTGTCAGGGTGCTGGGTCATCCTTAACCCTAAGCTGTTAGCCAGGGGGAGAGAGAGAGGATAGAACTGAGGAGGTGTGTCAGGGTGCTGGGTCATCCTTAACCCTAAGCTGTTAGCCAGGGGGAGAGAGAGAGGATAGAACTGAGGAGGTGTGTCAGGGTGCTGGGTCATCCTTAACCCTAAGCTGTTAGCCAGGGGGGAGAGAGAGAGGATAGAACTGAGGAGGTGTGTCAGGGTGCTGGGTCATCCTTAACCCTAAGCTGTTAGCCAGGGGGGAGAGAGAGGATAGAACTGAGGAGGTGTGTCAGGGTGCTGGGTCATCCTTAACCCTAAGCTGTTAGCCAGGGGGGAGAGAAATGAGAATAGAACTGAGGAGGTGTGTCAGGGTGCTGGGTCATCCTTAACCCTAAGCTGTTAGCCAGGGGGGAGAGAGAGGATAGAACTGAGGAGGTGTGTCAGGGTGCTGGGTCATCCTGAGAGAAGGTGTTAAAACATCCTTAACAGGGCGGCAGAGTCTACATCCCAAATGACACTCTAATCCCTATTTAGTGCACTACTTTTGACCGGGACCTATAGGGGAATTTTATAGGGAACAGGGCGCCAGTTGGGAAGAAGAGACAGAGACAGAGACCCTGTAACACACCAGTGGCTGAAATTAACAAGGGCCACCACTCACCAAACACACTGATAACTCAATCTGATTCCTGAGCTCTTTATCTCACTATATAAGGCTTCTTCTCTGTTTAAAAGCCTTTCCCCTCTTTTTTCCCCCTGTTTTTAATAGTAGTTTTAATTGGCCAGAATCCCTGACCCTGGTATAACAGCTATAGAGCCATATATCAACATGGGACTGTTTACTATAATGGAAGGAAACTCTAGCTAGCTCACTGACTGATGATCTTGATGTTTCACAGATTTACTGGGTCGCGTCCGAAATGGCACACTACTCGCTATATAACGGAGCCTTATAGTGCACTACGTTTGACCAGGGCCTCTGGTCTAAAAGCTATGTCGGGAATAGGGAGCGATTTGGGTTCTCAGCCTGGTTCTTACTCCCGATGTTTCAGTCTCAAATAAATACTTTAAGAGAGGAGAAACTTTGAGTCTGAAAGTATTGAGTGTTCTCAAATCCCCTGATGTTTTTTCAGTTGGGATGAAGGCTCGGCGATGATAACAACAGAGGAGAGACTTCACTTCAGAACGCTAGAACTTTGACAGCAACAGTAGAATCTATTTCCATTGTTATTTTTTTTCTTTTGAGAGGAAAGAAAACCTCAAGGATCACCTTTAATATCTTGCTCTCTGTTCTCCTACCCTTTTAATTTGCGTTCTATTCATAATCCCTGTTGAGGACCGACAGACTCCAGTTGGCCTTGGTTTTCATTCTCACATTGTATTAAAGGGTCCAGCACAGGCCTCCACCTACTGTTCAACATCTATCCAATTAGAATCTCACATTTGTTCAACCTACTCAGTCCTCTGACTATATAATCTCACAGCTCTCGGCTGCCCACGTCAGTCTCCAAATGTATTGGCCGTTTCCATGGCATCTGACACGATTTCAGTTCTCAGCCTCTCTGGATCAAGCATCTGATAAAAAAATAATAGAGATTGTGTGGGACGTTGTGTATTTGTGTATTGTATTGGAGGGACATTGTGTGTTTGTGTATTGTATTGTAGGGACATTGTGTATTTGTGTATTGTATTGGAGGGACATTGTGTGTTTGTGTATTGTATTGTAAGGACATTGCGTATTTGTGTATTGTATTATAAGGACATTGTGCATTTGTGTATTGTAGGGACATTGTGTATTTGTGTGTTGTATTCTAGGGAAATTGAAGTATTTGTGTATTGTATTGTAAGGACATTGCGTTTTTGTGTATTGTATTGTAGGGACATTGTGTGTTTGTGTATTGTATTGTAAAGACATTGTGTGTTTGTGTATTGCATTGTAGGGACATTGTGTGTTTGTGTATTGTACTGTAAGGACATTGTGTATTGTATTGTAGGGACGTTGTGTGTTTGTCTTTATGAAGTGCAGTGAACCAAAAGAGATGGATTACTGTCTATCCTCCAGGTGTCTGTCTGAAGACATTAGATATAAATATTACTATAATAATAATACTACATCTCTCTGGGTGTTTGGGTATGACTCATACTGTCCATCTCTCTGGGTATGACTCATACTGTCCATCTCTCTGGGTATGACTCATACTGTCCATCTCTCTGGGTATGACTCATATTGTCCATCTCTCTGGGTATGACTCATACTGTCCATCTCTCTGGGTATGACTCATACTGTCCATCTCTCTGGGTATGACTCATACTGTCCATCTCTCTGGGTATGACTCATACTGTCCATCTCTCTGGGTATGACTCATATTGTCCATCTCTCTGGGTATGACTCATACTGTCCATCTCTCTGGGTATGACTCATACTGTCCATCTTCTGGGTATGACTCATACTGTCCATCTCTCTGGGTATGACTCATACTGCCCATCTCTCTGGGTATGACTCATACTGTCCATCTCTCTGGGTATGACTCATATTGTCCATCTCTCTGGGTTTGACTCATATTGTCCATCTCTCTGGGTATGACTCATATTGTCCATCTCTCTGGGTATGACTCATATTGTCCATCTCTCTGGGTATGACTCATACTGCCCATCTCTCTGGGTATGACTCATACTGTCCATCTCTCTGGGTATGACTCATACTGTCCATCTCTCTGGGTATGACTCATACTGTCCATCTCTCTGGGTATGACTCATACTGTCCATCTCTCTGGGTATGACTCATACTGTCCATCTCTCTGGGTATGACTCATATTGTCCATCTCTCTGGGTTTGACTCATATTGTCCATCTCTCTGGGTATGACTCATATTGTCCATCTCTCTGGGTATGACTCATACTGCCCATCTCTCTGGGTATGACTCATACTGTCCATCTCTCTGGGTATGACTCATACTGTCCATCTCTCTGGGTATGACTCATATTGTCCATCTCTCTGGGTTTGACTCATATTGTCCATCTCTCTGGGTATGACTCATATTGTCCATCTCTCTGGGTATGACTCATACTGCCCATCTCTCTGGGTATGACTCATACTGTCCATCTCTCTGGGTATGACTCATACTGTCCATCTCTCTGGGTATGACTCATACTGCCCATCTCTCTGGGTATGACTCATACTGTCCATCTCTCTGGGTATGACTCATACTGTCCATCTCTCTGGGTTTGACTCATATTGCCCATCTCTCTGGGTATGACTCATACTGCCCATCTCTCTGGGTATTTGGGTATGACTTATACTGTCCACCTCTCTGGGTTTGACTTATACTCTGCATCACTGGGTATCTCAGTATGATCTCTGTTTGTGGACAAATCTCAAAATACTTTAAACCGACAATTAACTTAGGCCCTTGGGTTTTTGATTATAACGGAGACGTCACTGCAAGAGTCAATACTCTTCGCGGAAATGAGACAACAGAAGAATGACTATCCTTTAGGGGACAAATTACATTGAAATGCCCCCCGGATTGAAGAAAGATAACAGAATAAAGGAATGAAAAATCCACCACCACCATCTCTTTGCAGGCTTTTTAATTAAATCATAATCATTTCAACATCTGTGTATCTGCTACATACAGACTCATTGCATCAGAGAGGAAGGAGAGAGATTCAGGAAGTGATCATTGAGTCTAACTGTCTCTGGACCTCTGTTCTGTATCAAACTGTACTGGAGGGAGGAGGGAGGGAGGGGGGGGAAGAGTAGCCTTGTCCCAGCCAGAATGACCCATAGGGTAGGAGCCTATCTCCTGTTTCTGTTGTATACTGTGAGGCAACTTGATGTACAAGTACAACCGCTAGTCAGGACGCCGGTCTAATGCAGGGCCTGGAGTGGAAGACTGGGATAAAGACCTAACTGAAGCAGGGAAGACAGGGATAAAGACCTAACTGAAGCAGGGAAGACAGGGATAAAGACCTAACTGAAGCAGGGTAGACAGGGATAAAGACCTAACTGAAGCAGGGTAGACAGGGATAAAGACCTAACTGAAGCAGGGAAGATAGAGATAAAGACCTAACTGAAGCAGGGAAGACAGGGATAAAGACCTAACTGAAGCAGGGAAGACAGGGATAAAGACCTAACTGGAGAGGGGAAGTGAACTAGAACGGAGAGGGAGGATGAGGAGAGAGAAGGGGGAGGGGAAGGGGATAGAGAGGGAAAGGGGGGAAGGAGGAGGAAGGGGAGACGGCAAGGAGGGAAAGGAGGGAGGGAAGGAGGAAGGAGGATGCTGGTTCTTTCCAGCTCTTTCTGAACCAACAGATGTTAAGATTTCAAATCAAATTTTATTGGTCACATGCACATGTTTAGCAGATGTTATTGCGGTTGTAGTGAAATGTGGCTGATTGTGCTGTGGTTGGGTCACAGATTATTATATTACAAACGGAGCTAGCAGGCTATGTCTGGTCTGGTCTCTTCAACCCATACACCCCTACACCCCTTAGAAAATCACTAAAATTACCCCCATGACACACGTCTTTGAAAATCACCCCAGGCCCCATTCAAATACCCCCTCTCTTCTTTCAGGTAAACTCCCTCTCCCTCTCTATGACATCACAGCTACAACACAGTGTTCTATCTCCTGTATGACATCACAGCTACAACACAGTGTTCTGT
The DNA here is from genome assembly GCF_905237065.1 of Salmo salar. Taxonomy (NCBI): domain Eukaryota; kingdom Metazoa; phylum Chordata; class Actinopteri; order Salmoniformes; family Salmonidae; genus Salmo; species Salmo salar. The sequence continues at coordinate 90,713,107 of NC_059457.1, forward strand.
CTCCAGTATGACATCACAGCTACAACACAGTGTTCTGTCTCCAGTATGACATCACAGCTACAACACAGTGTTCTGGCTCCTGTATGACATCACAGCTACAACACAGTGTTCTATCTCCTGTATGACATCACAGCTACAACACAGTGTTCTGGCTCCTGTATGACATCACAGCTACAACACAGTGTTCTATCTCCTGTATGACATCACAGCTACAACACAGTGTTCTGGCTCCTGTATGACATCACAGCTACAACACAGTGTTCTATCTCCTGTATGACATCACAGCTACAACACAGTGTTCTGTCTCCAGTATGACATCACAGCTACAACACAGTGTTCTATCTCCTGTATGACATCACAGCTACAACACAGTGTTCTGTCTCCAGTATGACATCACAGCTACAACACAGTGTTCTGTCTCCAGTATGACATCACAGCTACAACACAGTGTTCTGTCTCCAGTATGACATCACAGCTACAACACAGTGTTCTATCTCCTGTATGACATCACAGCTACAACACAGTGTTCTGTCTCCTGTATGACATCACAGCTACAACACAGTGTTCTATCTCCTGTATGACATCACAGCTACAACACAGTGTCTCCATTATGACATCACAGCTACAACACAGTGTTCTGGCTCCTGTATGACATCACAGCTACAACACAGTGTTCTGTCTCCTGTATGACATCACAGCTACAACACAGTGGTCTGTCTTCTGTATGACATCACAGCTACAACACAGTGTTCTATCTCCTGTATGACATCACAGCTACAACACAGTGTTCTGTCTCCAGTATGACATCACAGCTACAACGCAGTGTCTCCATTATGACATCACAGCTACAACACAGTGTTCTGGCTCCTGTATGACATCACAGCTACAACGCAGTGTCTCCATTATGACATCACAGCTACAACACAGTGTTCTATCTCCTGTATGACATCACAGCTACAACACAGTGTTCTGTCTCCAGTATGACATCACAGCTACAACGCAGTGTCTCCATTATGACATCACAGCTACAACACAGTGTTCTGGCTCCTGTATGACATCACAGCTACAACACAGTGTTCTGGCTCCTGTATGACATCACAGCTACAACACAGTGTTCTGGCTCCTGTATGACATCACAGCTACAACACAGTGTTCTGGCTCCTGTATGACATCACAGCTACAACACAGTGTTCTGTCTCCTGTATGACATCACAGCTACAACACAGTGTTCTATCTCCTGTATGACATCACAGCTACAACACAGTGTTCTGTCTCCTGTATGACATCACAGCTACAACACAGTGTTCTGTCTCCTGTATGACATCACAGCTACAACACAGTGTTCTGTCTCCTGTATGACATCACAGCTACAACACAGTGTTCTGTCTCCAGTATGACATCACAGCTACAACACAGTGTTCTTTTGTAAAAGAAATCCAGCAGGATCATAGTGTTTGTCTGCATCCCAAATGACACCCCACTCCCATAGGGCTCTGGTCAAAAGTAGTGCACTATCTAGGGAATAGTGTACCATTTAGGACGAACACAGAGTGTCAGGTCTCAGGTGAAAAAAAGTGTTTAAATAAAACATTTTATACTGTCAGTGTGTTTGTCCAGTTTGAAGCATCCGGAACGAATTGCCCCTTTGGGATTAATAAAGTTGTATTTTATTGTATTGTTTTCTGAAGCTTTAACTCATAAACACCCCAGAATGTTGGCTACCCATTCCGAGGCAGCAGGAGAAATTAACTACAGCCAACGTTATTGTTCCCCAGGGGACGACATTTATTTGGTCCAACACTGAACATTAAACAGTAAATCAAACTGAAGAAAATCCTAAATATAACACGAGAACTGGACCCTGTCATTATGACAGAGGAGACATTACTATAGGTCCAGGAGATGGGACATTACTATAGGTCCAGGAGATGGGACATTACTATAGGTCCAGGAGACATTACTATAGGTCCAGGAGACATTACTATAGGTCCAGGAGATGGGACATTACTATAGGTCCAGGAGATGAGACATTACTATAGGTCCAGGAGATGGGACATTACTATAGGTCCAGGAGACATTACTATAGGTCCAGGAGATGGGACATTACTATAGGTCCAGGAGATGGGACATTACTATAGGTCCAGGAGATGGGACATTACTATAGGTCCAGGAGACATTACTATAGGTCCAGGAGATGGGACATTACTATAGGTCCAGGAGATGGGACATTACTATAGGTCCAGGAGATGGGACATTACTATAGGTCCAGGAGACATTACTATAGGTCCAGGAGATGGGACATTACTATAGGTCCAGGAGATGGGACATTACTATAGGTCCAGGAGATGGGACATTACTATAGGTCCAGGAGACATTACTATAGGTCCAGGAGATGGGACATTACTATAGGTCCAGGAGATGGGACATTACTATAGGTCCAGGAGATGGGACATTACTATAGGTCCAGGAGATGGGACATTACTATAGGTCCAGGAGACATTACTATAGGTCCAGGAGATGGGACATTACTATAGGTCCAGGAGATGGGACATTACTATAGGTCCAGGAGATGGGACATTACTATAGGTCCAGGAGACATTACTGTAGGTCCAGGAGATGGGACATTACTATAGGTCCAGGAGACATTACTATAGGTCCAGGAGACATTACTATAGGTCCAGGAGATGGGACATTACTATAGGTCCAGGAGATGGGACATTACTATGCATGTCGATGCATCCTGGACCTCTTTAAGCTAACTCTATTATAACTCTATTAAATATCATTTAACTATGTCCACTCCTTTTGAGATGGGTATCTTTCTATGGTTCCGCTCCTCTCACGTGATCGAACACAGATGTAGCACAGATATGTCTATAGATGGCTGCTGCTTTTGTCCTCTGAATAGCTAACAATGGCCTCCCTGTGTCCACCGAGTCAAAAAGACCAGATGCATCCAGACAGACAAGCTGCAGATGAACAATGCCTCGTCAAAAAAACAAACCAGGAAGTGGGTCAAGCTGGCCTTGTGGCTAGAGAGAGGATTGTGAGGATGTTAATGACCTGAAGTAGTGCTGAAGCACTGTGGCTTCTATAGAGACACTTAGCAGGATGTCTGTGAAGCACCAGGAATCAAATAAATAATACAACTTTTTTTATATCGCACACAACTTACGACAAATGGATTTTAAGGTCTTTTTTTTTTAACAAATAAAATGATTTTTTAAAAATTGAGAAAGATAAAAAGAAAAAAACGTTTCTATGCCTAGACAGGAACTAAACAAAATTAGACGATGGTAAGATAATAGATGATATGAGTGACTAATGCAGCGGGATATTAATACAAATAAATACAATGTAGAAACAGATGACATAAATAAAGTAGATCAAATGTCTGGGACAACTAAACACACCCTGAGGAAAAGCTCTGCCAGAAAGGTGTGTTAAGATCTTTCTAGAAAATATCTATGTTTTTTTATGAGGTTCTGCTCTGGTCTGGAGGGAGGTTCACACCCAACAGTTTCTGAGGCTCTGCTCTGATCTGGAGGGAGGGAGGTTCACATCCAACAGTTTCTGAGGCTCTGCTCTGATCTGGAGGGAGGGAGGTTCACACCCAACAGTTTCTGAGGCTCTGCTCTGATCTGGAGGGAGGGAGGTTCACATCCAACAGTTTCTGAGACTCTGCTCTGATCTGGAGGGAGGGAGGTTCACATCCAACAGTTTCTGAGACTCTGCTCTGATCTGGAGGGAGGGAGGTTCACATCCAACAGTTTCTGAGGCTCTGCTCTGATCTGGAGGGAGGGAGGTTCACACCCAACAGTTTCTGAGGCTCTGCTCTGATCTGGAGGGAGGGAGGTTCACATCCAACAGTTTCTGAGGCTCTGCTCTGATCTGGAGGGAGGGAGGTTCACACCCAACAGTTTCTGAGGCTCTGCTCTGATCTGGAGGGAGGGAGGTTCACATCCAACAGTTTCTGAGGCTCTGCTCTGATCTGGAGGGAGGGAGGTTCACACCCAACAGTTTCTGAGGCTCTGCTCTGATCTGGAGGGAGGGAGGTTCACATCCAAAATATAGCAGATATACTATACCGTAGCAGTGCTGAACTAAGTACACAATAAGTTGCTTAACACAAGAGTAATGCAGCCTGATAAATTACTCATATAAGTTATTGATACTTACAGTTGTGTCCCAAATGGCACCTTTTTCCCTACACAGTGTATAGATACAGCAGTGGTGAACTACAGTGCCTTGCAAAAGTATTCATCCCCCTTAGCGTTTTTCCTATTTTGTTGCATTACAACCTGTAAATTAAATTGATTTGAATTCCATGTAATGGACATACACAAAATAGTCCAAATTGGTGAAGTGAAATTTAAAAAATTACTTATTTAAAAAAATTCTAAAAAATAAAACCCTAAATAAGATCTGGAGCAACCAATAACCTTCAGAAGTCACATAATTAGTTAAATAAAGTCCACCTGTGTGCAATCTAAGTGTCACATGATCTCAGTATATATGCACACCTGCTCTGAAAGGCCCCAGAGTCTGCAACACCACTAAGCAAGGGGCACCACCAAGCAAGCGGCACCATGAAGACCAAGGAGCTCTCCAAACAAGTCAGGGACAAAGTTGTGGAGAAGTACAGATCAGGGTTGGGTTATAAAACAATATCAGAAACTTTGAACATCCCACGGAGCACCATTAAATCCGTTATTAAAAAATGGAAAGAATATGGCACCGCAACAAACCTGCCAAGAGAGGGCCGCCCACCAAAACTCACGGACCAGACAAGGAGAGCATTAATCAGAGAGGCAACAAAGAGACCAAAGATAACCCTGAAGGAGCTGCAAAGCCCCACAGCGGAGATTGGAGTATCTGTCCATATGACCACTTTAAGCCGTTGTCGTGTCTTAGGCTATGACAGATTAAGTGATATGACATGCTATTCTATAAAATCATTTCTCTGTAATTAATATTACCTGATTGAACTAATCATGTAAATGTAATTAACTAGAAAGTCGGGGCACCACGAAAGAATGTTTATAGAGCTGTTATCTTCTGAATAAACTCTTAAAGACCTGGTAATCTTTTACATCAATAGCAGTCAATATTTAATCGTCACCTTATTTCAGTCTCAACCAAGAATTTACAACTTTCAGATATCTTCACGAACCCTGGCTAACAAGTTGAATCTGCAATACAAAATGTGGTTTAATTATTTATTTACTAAATACCTAAATAATCACACAGAATTACAGAAACACAGAATGGATCATAAATTGATTACAAATTATGTCATAAAGGAAAACGTCCTGGTGATCGGAACAGATATGACGGCTGGTTACACAAAGAAAGGGGGTTGGGTTTTGAATGAAAGAGCGGGAAGACTGAGGAACAAAGGAATTTGGTCTCTGATCGGACCTTGTAAAGCTATCCTATCGTAAATACAGAATCTTATGCATTCTAAATAACCGCCCATTTGGAAAAGAAAAATGCAAGGAATATTTACTTTGAGCTGCGCTTCAATAGGTTGGTCGTAGATGGAAGGCCGTGTTGCCCAACAGAGATCTTCCTGTCCTCTGAAGAATGTCTGGTAGAACAGATGCGCTGTAGTACCGTCGTGTGTTTGGTAGAAGAGATACTTTGTCCATCCTTTCCTAGCCCACGTTTACAGCTGCTGCTGCTCACTCAACGGCTAGGAGGTATCACTTCTTTAGTGAATAAGAGTTCAAAGTTCATACCAAGTTGCCGTAATTTAAGCCCACGTTAAAGTGGGCTTAGTTCTGTAGTTTGATATTAGCCCTTTTAGCGTCTGGACCGTCATCCTCACGTCCTCGGGAACACAAATGTTACATTTACGTAAAGGGGCTTATATAGTGGTGGAGAGAAGGGCGTGTTTCATAGTTCACAACCAATGTCTGTTCACGTGGGCGGGGCCACTGAGTTGAGCCTAGTTCACTTATGAAAACCCAATTCTCTCATTTTGAAGCTAAAATTACATTTAATCTTTTCACAAATAGTTTCATATTTAAACATTTAAATTGCACATCAATTCCATGTGAATCTGATAACTAGAATGTGAAGACTTTCCAAGATACAGTTTATGTCGTCCTGTCATCAGTAATAATGTCTCAGATGACAATTGATCTGACATCATATTCATTAAGTACCAACACATATTTACAACTGGTTGGATTACCGAAATATGGTTCAGTTCACCACCCTTTTGATGTTTTCAGACTCTCTCTATGTTAACAAAGGGCTTTCCAAGAGTCACTCTGTAGAGTAGAGAGAGAGAGGACAGGGGGAAAGGTCATAAACCTCACCAACAGGCCAATGTCATGACACCGTACACGCACAGAGCTGGGCTTTACAGAAGAGTGGCCAGAAAAAAACCATTGCTTAAAGAAAAAAATATGCAAACACGTTTGGTGTTTGCCAAAAGGCACGTGGGAGACTTCCCAAACATATGGAAGAAGGTACTCTGGTCAGATAAGACTAAAACTGAGCTTTTTGACCATCAAGGAAAATGCTATGTCTGGTGCAAACCCAACACCTCTCATCACCCCGAGACACCCCATCCCCAGAGTGAAGCATAGTGGTGGCAGCATCATGCTGTGGGGATGTTTTTCATTGGCAGGGACTGGGAAACTGGTCAGAATTGAAGGAATAATGGATGCCACTAAATACAGGGAAATTCTTGAGGCAAACCTGTTTCAGTCTTCCAGCGATTTGAGACTGGGACGGAGGTTTACCTTCTAGCAGGACAATGACCCTAAGCATACTGCAAAAGCAACACTCGAGTGGTTTAAGGGGAAACATTTAAATGTCTTGGAATGGCCTAGTCAAAGCCCAGACCTCAATCCAATTGAGAATCTTTGGTATGACTTAAAGATTGCTGTACACCAGCGGAACCCATCCAACTTGATGGAGCTGGAGCAGTTTTGCCTTGAAGAATGGGCAAAAATCCCAGTGGCTAGATGTGCCAAGCTTATAGAGACATACCCCAAGAGACTTGCAACTGTAATTGCTACAAAAGGTGGCTCGACAAAGTATTGACTTTGGGGGGGGTTGAACCTGGTTTATCTGGTGGATACGTGACCAGGACACCTGATTGATCTGGTGTTCTATACATCTATTTCAATTTGACAGGAAAGAGGAGAAAATCAATGTATTCCTATCCATGCCTTTAATTCTATTGGTCCCCATTGAATGTGTGAGAAACTGAGGGTAAGTTAACGTTACAGAGAGAGAGCGATACTAAACTCCCATGATTCCACTGTATCAGTGTTTGTCTTTTTTCTAAACATGAGATCCAGAGAGAGAGAGAGAAGAGAGAGAGAAGAGAGAGACATAGAGAGACAGAGAGGAGAGAGAAGAGAGAGACAGAGAGAGACAGAGAGAGAAGAGAGAAGAGAGAGACAGACAGAGAGAGACAGAGAGAAGAGAGAGAGAAGAGAGAGACAGAGAGAGACAGAGAGAGACAGAGAGAGAGAAGAGAGAAGAGAGAGACAGACAGAGAGAGACAGAGAGAGAGAGACAGAGGGAGAGAGAGAGAGAGAGAGAGAGAGACAGAGGGAGAGAGAGAGAGAGAGAGAGAGAGAGAGAGAGAGAGAGAGAGAGAGAGAGAGAGAGAGAGAGAGAGAGAGAGAGAGAGAGAGAGAGAGAGAGAGAGACAGAGAGAGAGAGAGAGAGAGAGAGAGAGAGAGAGAGAGAGAGAGAGAGAGAGAGAGGAAACAAGGAGGGGAGGGCGGGAATAAAATAAATGAGTAACCTAATCCACTGGGGGGGGGGGGTGAAAAGAGGCTGGATTGGATAATGTTCTCTTGCATCACAGCTCTGAAAGACCCTGTTAGATCAAAGACAGATTTTTAGCAGGTGAATAGTATTGAACTGCATTATTGAAGAGAGGGAGAACAGAGGACCGAGGACAGAGAGAGAGAGAGGAGAGGAGGACAGAGGACAGAGAAGAGAGAGAGAAAGAGAGGAGAGGAGGACAGAGAACAGAGAGAGAGAGAGAGAGAGAGAGAGAGGACAGACAGAGGACAGAGAGAGAGAGAAAGAGAGGAGAGTAGAACAGAGGCCAGAGAAGAGAGGAGGACAGAGGACAGACAGAGAAAGAGAGAGAGGACAGACAGACGACAGACAGAGAGAGAGAGAGAGAGAGAGAGAGAGAGACAGAGAGAGAAAGGACAGACAAGAGAGAGAGAGAGAGAGAGAGACAGAGGGAGAGAGAGAGAGACAGAGAGAGAGAGAGAGAGAGAGAGAGAGAGAGAGAGAGAGAGAGAGAGAGAGAGAGAAAGGACAGACAGAGGACAGAGAGAAAGAGAGGAGAGGACAGAGGACAGAGAAAGAGAGAGATGAGAGGAGTTCAGAGGACATAGAAAAAGAGAGAGAGGGGGATGACCGAGAACAGAGAGAGAGAGAGAGAGGACAGAGGACAGAGAAGAGAGGAGGATAGAGGAGAGAGAGAGAGAGAGAGAGGAGAGAGAGAGAGAGAGAGAGAGAGAGAGGAGGGCTGAACGGAGGGGTATTTGGTATCATAACCAGGAAACAGTAGTCAGGTCCATTCACTTGGCCAGCCGGGGAACCTGAGACCAACCCTCTCTTTGTGCATCTGTCTGAATTTAAAGCATAGGCGTTACAATAAAGCCAATCTGGAAATAGGATCGGGCCATGACAGATAGTAATTACTAGCTGTCTACGCTATTAATCATTTAATGTAATTTCAGAACGATTGACTTTCCAGCAGAGAGAGAGAGGAAAGGGATCGTACAAAACGGACGGACGGACGATTGGGATTAAGCCCTGGTCTGACTGAAAGAGAGAGGAGAGGAGAGGAGGGAGGGGAGGGGAGGGGGAGGAGAGAGGGGAGAGGAGAGGAGAGGAGGAGAGAAGAGAGAGGAGAGGAGAGAGGAGAGGAGAGGAGAGGAGAGGGGAGAGAGGAGAGGAGAGGAGAGGAGGAGGGGAGAGGAGAGGAGAGGAGAGGAGAGGAGAGGAGAGGAGAGGAGAGGAGAGGAGAGGAGAGGAGAGGAGAGAAGAGGAGAGGAGAGGAGAGATATCAGCAGCATATTATTCTCTCTAAACTGAACACTGATAGTTTGACAACGTCTCCTGTCTCTGTCTGTGTCCCAAATTTCAGCCTTTAGTGCACTTTTGACCAGAGGCCTATCGGCCCTGTAGACTATGTAGAGAATAGAGAGCCATTTGGGACGCAATCCATCTCTTGTCCACTGCCAAGTGCAGCATGGGTAATCCCCTGCTCGTGTTTGAGAGAGAGGACACTTCCACAATAGGGCTTAGGGTCAGATTCATTTCCCCTTTAGGCTCAGTTGGTTAGGTGAGGGCTAGGTTAGGGTTAGGGTTAGGTAAGGGTTAGGTTAGGGTTAGGCAAGGGTTAGGGTTAGGTAAGGGTTAGGTTAGGGTTAGGGTTAGGGTTAGGGTTAGGTTTAGGGTTAGGGTTAGGGTTAGGTTTAGGTTAGGGTTAGGTAAGGGTTAGGGTGAGGTAAGGGTTAGGGTTAGGGTTACGTTTAGGTTTAGGATAGGGTTAGGGTTAGGTTCAGAGGTAAGCACAGGGCCAAGGTCAAACACGTCAAATAGGGGTTATGGTTATGGTTATGGATAATAGGGGATGCTTATATTTGTCCTGATTCACACATCTGTGTATCTTCTACAGTGTGTATCCTCTACAGTGTGTATCTACAGTCTGTATCCTCTACAGTCTGTATCCTTTACAGTGTGTATCCTCTACAGTGTGTATCCTCTACAGTGTGTATCTACAGTGTGTATCCTCTACAGTGTGTATCCTCTACAGTGTGTCTCCTCTACAGTGTGTATCCTCTACAGTGTGTATCCTCTACAGTGTGTATCTTCTACAGTGTGTATCCTCTACAGTGTGTATCTACAGTGTGTATCTACAGTGTGTATCTACAGAGTGTATCCTCTACAGTGTGTATCCTCTACAGTGTGTATCCTCTACAGTGTCTATCTTCTACAGTGTGTATCTACAGTGTGTATCTACAGTGTGTATCTACAGTGTGTATCCTCTACAGTGTGTATCTACAGAGTGTATCCTCTACAGTGTGTATCCTCTACAGTGTGTATCCTCTACAGTGTGTATCTTCTACAGTGTGTATCTACAGTGTGTATCTACAGTGTGTATCCTCTACAGTGTGTATCTACAGTGTGTATCCTCTACAGTGTGTATACTCTACAGTGTGTATCTACAGTGTGTATCTACAGTGTGTATCTACAGTGTGTATCCTCTACAGTGTGTATCTTCTACAGTGTGTATCTTCTACAGTGTGTATCCTCTACAGTGTGTATCCTCTACAGTGTGTATCCTCTACAGTGTGTATCTACAGTGTGTATCTACAGTGTGTATCCTCTACAGTGTGTATCTTCTACAGTGTGTATCCTCTACAGTGTGTATCCTCTACAGTGTGTATCCTCTACAGTGTGTATCCTCTACAGTGTGTATCCTCTACAGTGTGTATCTACAGTGTGTATCCTCTACAGTGTGTATCCTCTACAGTGTGTATCCTCTACAGTGTGTATCTTCTACAGTGTGTATCCTCTACAGTGTGTATCCTCTACAGTGTGTATCTACAGTGTGTATCCTCTACAGTGTGTATCTTCTACAGTGTGTATCTACAGTGTGTATCTACAGTGTGTATCCTCTACAGTGTGTATCCTCTACAGTGTGTATCCTCTACAGTGTGTATCTACAGTGTGTATCCTCTACAGTGTGTATCCTCTACAGTGTGTATCCTCTACAGTGTGTATCTACAGTGTGTATCCTCTACAGTGTGTATCCTCTACAGTGTGTATCCTCTACAGTGTGTATCTACAGTGTGTATCCTCTACAGTGTGTATCCTCTACAGTGTGTATCTTCTACAGTGTGTCTCCTCTACAGTGTGTATCCTCTACAGTGTGTATCTACAGTGTGTATCTACAGTGTGTATCCTCTACAGTGTGTATCCTCTATAGTGTGTATCTACAGTGTGTATCTTCTACAGTGTGTATCTACAGTGTGTAACCTCTACAGTGTGTATCCTCTACAGTGTGTATCTACAGTGTGTATCCTCTACAGTGTGTATCCTCTACAGTGTGTATCTACAGTGTGTCTCCTCTACAGTGTGTATCTACAGTGTGTATCATCTACAGTGTGTATCCTCTACAGTGTGTATCATCTACAGTGTGTATCTACAGTGTGTATCCTCTACAGTGTGTATCTACAGTGTGTATCTACAGTGTGTATCTTCTACAGTGTGTATCCTCCACAGTGTGTATCCTCTACAGTGTGTATCCTCTACAGTGTGTATCATCTACAGTGTGTATCCTCTACAGTGTGTATCCTCTACAGTGTGTATCTACAGTGTGTATCTTCTACAGTGTGTATCCTCTACAGTGTGTATCTTCTACAGTGTGTATCCTCTACAGTGTGTATCCTCTACAGAGTGTATCTTCTACCGTGTGTATCCTCTACAGTGTGTATCTACAGTGTGTATGCTCTACAGTGTGTATCCTCTACAGTGTGTATCTTCTACAGTGTGTATCCTCTACAGTGTGTATCCTCTACAGTGTGTATACTCTACAGTGTGTATCCTCTACAGTGTGTATCCTCTACAGTGTGTATCTATAGTGTGTATCTACAGTGTGTATCTTCTACAGTGTGTATCCTCTACAGTGTGTATCTACAGTGTGTATCCTCTACAGTGTGTATCTACAGTGTGTATCTACAGTGTGTATCTTCTACAGTGTGTATCTACAGTGTGTAACCTCTACAGTGTGTATCCTCTACAGTGTGTATCTTCTACAGTGTGTATCCTCTACAGTGTGTATCCTCTACAGTGTGTATACTCTACAGTGTGTATCCTCTACAGTGTGTATCCTCTACAGTGTGTATCTATAGTGTGTGTCTACAGTGTGTATCCTCTACAGTGTGTATCCTCTACAGTGTGTATCTACAGTGTGTATCCTCTACAGTGTGTATCTTCTTCAGTGTGTATCCTCTACAGTGTGTATCTACAGTGTGTATCTACAGTGTGTATCCTCTACAGTGTGTATCCTCTACAGTGTGTATCTACAGTGTGTATCTTCTACAGTGTGTATCTACAGTGTGTAACCTCTACAGTGTGTATCCTCTACAGTGTGTATCTACAGTGTGTATCCTCTACAGTGTGTATCTTCTACAGTGTGTCTCCTCTACAGTGTGTATCCTCTACAGTGTGTATCATCTACAGTGTGTATCCTCTACAGTGTGTATCATCTACAGTTTGTATCTACAGTGTGTATCCTCTACAGTGTGTATCTACAGTGTGTATCTTCTACAGTGTGTATCCTCCACAGTGTGTATCCTCTACAGTGTGTATCCTCTACAGTGTGTATCCTCTACAGTGTGTATCCTCTACAGTGTGTATCTACAGTGTGTATCTTCTACAGTGTGTATCCTCTACAGTGTGTATCTTCTACAGTGTGTATCCTATACAGTGTGTATCCTCTACAGTGTGTATCCTCTACAGTGTGTATCCTATACAGTGTGTATCCTCTACAGTGTGTATCTACAGTGTGTATCTACAGTGTGTATCTTCTACAGTGTGTATCCTCTACAGTGTGTATCCTCTACAGTGTGTATCTACAGTCTGTATCCTCTACAGTGTGTATCTACAGTGTGTATCCTCTACAGTGTGTATCCTCTACAGTGTGTATCTACAGTGTGTATCTACAGTCTGTATCCTCTACAGTGTGTATCTACAGTCTGTATCCTCTACAGTGTGTATCCTCTACAGTGTGTATCCTCTACAGTGTGTATCTACAGTGTGTATCCTCTACAGTCTGTATCCTCTACAGTGTGTATCCTCTACAGTGTGTATCCTCTACAGTGTGTATCTACAGTGTGTATCTACAGTCTGTATCCTCTACAGTGTGTATCTACAGTCTGTATCCTCTACAGTGTGTATCCTCTACAGTGTGTATCCTCTACAGTGTGTATCCTCTACAGTGTGTATCCTCTACAGTCTGTATCCTCTACAGTGTGTATCCTCTACAGTGTGTATCTACAGTGTGTATCTACAGTGTGTATCCTCTACAGTCTGTATCCTCTACAGTGTGTATCCTCTACAGTGTGTATCCTCTACAGTGTGTATCCTCTACAGTGTGTATCCTCTACAGTGTGTATCCTCTACAGTCTGTATCCTCTACAGTGTGTATCCTCTACAGTGTGTATCTACAGTGTGTATCCTCTACAGTGTGTATCTACAGTGTGTATCCTCTACAGTGTGTATCCTCTACAGTGTGTATCTACAGTGTGTATCCTCTACAGTGTGTATCCTCTACAGTGTGTATCTACAGTGTGTATCCTCTACAGTGTGTATCCTCTACAGTGTGTATCCTCTACAGTGTGTATCTACAGTGTGTATCCTCTACAGTGTGTATCCTCTACAGTCTGTATCCTCTACAGTGTGTATCTACAGTGTGTATCTACAGTGTGTATCCTCTACAGTGTGTATCCTCTACAGTGTGTATCCTCTACAGTGTGTATCCTCTACAGTGTGTATCTACAGTGTGTATCCTCTACAGTGTGTATCTACAGTGTGTATCCTCTACATTGTGTATCCTCTACAGTGTGTATCTACAGTGTGTATCCTCTACAGTGTGTATCCTCTACAGTGTGTATCTACAGTGTGTATCCTCTACAGTGTGTATCCTCTACAGTGTGTATCCTCTACAGTGTGTATCTACAGTGTGTATCCTCTACAGTGTGTATCCTCTACAGTCTGTATCCTCTACAGTGTGTATCTACAGTGTGTATCTACAGTGTGTATCTACAGTGTGTATCTACAGTGTGTATCCTCTACAGTGTGTATCTACAGTGTGTATCCTCTACAGTGTGTATCTACAGTGTGTATCTACAGTGTGTATCTACAGTGTGTATCTACAGTGTGTATCCTCTACAGTGTGTATCTACAGTGTGTATCTACAGTGTGTATCTACAGTGTGTATCCTCTACAGTGTGTATCTACAGTGTGTATCCTCTACAGTGTGTATCTACAGTGTGTATCTACAGTGTGTATCCTCTACAGTGTGTATCTTCTACAGTGTGTATCCTCTACAGTGTGTATCTACAGTGTGTATCTACAGTGTGTATCTTCTACAGTGTGTATCTACAGTGTGTATCTACAGTGTGTATCCTCTACAGTCTGTATCCTCTACAGTGTGTATCTACAGTGTGTATCTACAGTGTGTATCTACAGTCTGTATCCTCTACAGTGTGTATCTACAGTGTGTATCTACAGTGTGTATCTACAGTCTGTATCCTCTACAGTGTGTATCTACAGTGTGTATCCTCTACAGTGTGTATCTACAGTCTGTATCCTCTACAGTGTGTATCTACAGTGTGTATCCTCTACAGTGTGTATCTACAGTGTGTATCTACAGTGTGTATCTACAGTGTGTATCTACAGTCTGTATCCTCTACAGTGTGTATCTACAGTCTGTATCCTCTACAGTGTGTATCTACAGTGTGTATCCTCTACAGTGTGTATCCTCTACAGTGTGTATCTACAGTGTGTATCTACAGTATCCTCTACAGTGTGTATCTACAGTGTGTATCTTCTACAGTGTGTATCCTCTACAGTGTGTATCTACAGTGTGTATCCTCTACAGTGTGTATCTACAGTGTGTATCCTCTACAGTGTGTATCTACAGTGTGTATCTACAGTGTGTATCTACAGTGTGTATCTACAGTGTGTATCCTCTACAGTGTGTATCTACAGTGTGTATCCTCTACAGTGTGTATCTACAGTGTGTATCTACAGTGTGTATCCTCTACAGTGTGTATCTACAGTGTGTATCTACAGTGTGTATCCTCTACAGTGTGTATCTACAGTGTGTATCTACAGTGTGTATCCTCTACAGTGTGTATCTACAGTGTGTATCCTCTACAGTGTGTATCTACAGTCTGTATCCTCTACAGTGTGTATCTACAGTCTGTGTCCTCTACAGTGTGTATCCTCCACAGTGTGTATCCTCTACAGTGTGTATCTACAGTGTGTATACTCTACAGTGTGTATCCTCTACAGTGTGTATCTACAGTGTGTATCCTCTACAGTGTGTATCTACAGTGTGTATCTACAGTGTGTATCTACAGTGTGTATCTACA
>NC_059457.1:90738270-90760770 GCF_905237065.1 Salmo salar
CTTATCAGTCTCTGCTCTATATGTAGTCTCTTATCAGTCTCTTATCAGTCTCTGCTCTATATGTAGTCTCTTATCAGTCTCTGCTCTATATGCAGTCTCTTATCAGTCTCTGCTCTATATGTAGTCTCTTATCAGTCTCTGCTCTATATGTAGTCTCTTATCAGTCTCTGCTCTATATGCAGTCTCTTATCAGTCTCTATATGTAGTCTCATATCAGTCTCTGCTCTATATGCAGTCTCTTATCAGTCTCTGCTCTATATGTAGTCTCTTATCAGTCTCTGCTCTATATGCAGTCTCTTATCAGTCTCTTAACAGTCTCTGCTCTATATTTAGTCTCTTATCAGTCTCTGCTCTATATGTAGTCTCTTATCAGTCTTATCAGTCTCTGCTCTATATGTAGTCTCTTATCAGTCTCTGCTCTATATGTAGTCTCTTATCAGTCTCTTATCGGTCTCTAATCTGTATTTAGTCTCTTAGCAGTCTCTGCTCTATACGGGCGATGATAACAGATGAGGATCACAACAATACCTAAAGTGGATGTTGGAGATGGTCTAGATTGTAGATAGCTGATCTAGATTGTAGATAGCTGATCTAGATTGTAGATAGCCGATCTAGATTGTCGATAGCTGATCTAGATTGTCGATAGCTGATCTAGATTGTAGATAGCTGATCTAGATTGTAGACAGTCTACAGAACCGTTTTGAGACGTTTGTTCCTGAAGTACCAGATATCAAAGATATTACTCCAACAGTCCCTTACAGCCTGTTTCATTTGGATGTCTGTGTGTTGGGGCGACAGGTAGCCTAGTGGTTAGAGTGTTGGGCCAGTAACCGAAAGGTTGCTGGATTGAATCCCCTGAGCTGACAAGGTAAAAATCTGTCATTCCGCCCCTGAACAGGCAGTTAACCCGCTGTTCCCTGGTAGGCCGTCATTGTAAATAAGAATTTGTTCTTAACTGACTTTCCTAGTTAAATTAAAAATAATTGGGGATTAATTTAATTTCCCCCGCTTAAATTCTTATTTATAATCAAAACATTGTCTTTAATTTACATCCTAATATAAAAGGCACGTACCGGTAGGCCGTTTTCATTACAGATGCAGAAAAGCAATATAATATGAAAATAAAGCACTTTTTAATATTCTATCAAGGATTTGTTTTCAGAGACAGACAATGAGCACATGGTTAAGGTAATGACAGGTTCACTGGGAGGTGACTAAGGATGTGTTCCCTATTCCCTATAGTGCACTACTTTAGACCAGGGCCCTATAGAACCCTATTCCCTATATATAGTGCACTACTTTAGTCCAGGGCCCTATTGAACCCTATTCCCTATATAGTGCACTACTTTAGACCAGGGCCCTATAGAACCCTATTCCCTATATATAGTGCACTACTTTAGTCCAGGGCCCTATTGAACCCTATTCCCTATATAGTGCACTACTTTTGACCAGAGCCCGATAGCACCATATTCCCTATATAGTGCACTACTATAGACCAGAGTCCTATAGAATCCTATCCCCATATAGTGCACTACTTTAGACCAGAGCCCTATAGCACCCTATTCCCTATATATAGTGCATTACTTTTGACCAGAGCCCTATGGGCGCTATATAGGGAAATAGGGTACCATTTGGGACACACAGAAGGAGGCAGGTAGAGGGTTTGTTTGGTGGCCAGGCAAGAAGCAGCCTCTTGAAACTGTATGACAACAAAAAACACATTTTAATCTCACACAAAAATCTAGTAGATTTGAGGAAAATAACAGATTTTAATTGACTTCTGCACTGCACTCTGGGGTCAGCTTTTCCAATGCAATCGAAAGTGTATGAAAAGAACATTGTTATATCAATCAATCAATCAATCAATCAATTAACATTGTTATACACACCAAATGATCCTCACTCCCTTTCCAATGATCCAGACATCATTGTGAAAAAAATATAGAATCTCTCCCATTTTTTTATTTTTTTCCCACGCATAGTCATAAAATAACATTTGTAAGTTTAAGGAGTCATTTCTTAGGCTTTCATGAATTATTATTATTATTTTTTAATCTTGTCTATTTAAAGATTTTGTTATAAAGTTATAAAACATTTCATATTATCTACAATATATACAGCACATTGGGTCTTTTATTACGTTTTAAAATGAGGACGTGTCACAAACGGCGCCCTAATTCCTATATAGTGCACCACCATGGGCCCTGGTTAAAAATAGTGCACTAAATAGGGAAAAGGGTGACATTTGGGATACAGCCTACCGTAAATTCCGGACTATAAGCCGCAACTTTTTTCCCAGGCTTTGAACCTCGCGGCTTAAACAATGACGCTGCTAATATATGGATTTTTCCCGCTTTTACTTTTTTTTTTCAAAAAAAAAACCACATTCTGTGACGTGCTCAGTTTTTTGGCGGCATGAAGCTTTCATTAGACCAATGAAATTGGCGAACGGGTTAAGGTCAAACAACTTTTTTTGTTTACTGTTTAGATTAAATCGAGCGCTCTCAAACTTCCCATCATTCTGATTACGGTAGTCATTTTGTTACCCTCATCATGGCAAAGACACGGAGAAATGCATATGATGCAGCTTTCAAGTTGAAGGCGATTGATCTGGCTGTTGGAAAAGGAAATAGAGCTGCTGCACGGGAGCTTGGTCTTAATGAGTCGATGATAAGACGTTGGAAACAGCAGCGTGAGGAATTGACTCAGTGCAAAAAGACAACTAAAGCTTACTGCACATTTTTTTTTTTTTACAAGCCGTGCTTCGTTAAAGCCTATTTATTTTTGTTACAAGCCGTGTTTCGTTAAAGCCTGTGTAAAGTTCATTTGTTTCAATGTACCGGTAGGCACCTGCGGCTTATATTCAGGTGCGCTTAATAGTCCGGAAATTACGGTATGTCTTTTTGAGGATGAAAATCTACACTTCACAATTCACATTGTTTATAAACAGTTGCAGTGTAACAGTTTTGTATGTTAGAGTCTTTGCCTCAAAGTCTTTGCAATGTCAATGTCATCAAATGTTAGAGATTTCCATCCGCTTTCTATCTACGTCCTGCAAGTCACCGTTCATCTTCAAAGGCATTTCAACCTCCAGTCTTTTCATTTGATGTTTCTTCCATTTCTTCAGTTTCTTGCAGCATATATAAGCAGTCAATGTGACGACGATGCAGAATAATCCCAGACAGGTTACTGACAGAGCAATGAGTAGTGGCTGACAGGGGAACACGTCCTCCCCTGCCAGGCCTCTCTGTCAGCTTCCCCACGTACCACGGCTTCTCCTCCATCTGGGTCTCAGCTTCCCCGGTGAGAAGACTCCGGATATAGCTCTCATTAGAAACCGTCTCGTTGACAAAGAGGTTGACCAGGACCGTGGAGTGGAGAGGTTCAGGGTGACCGTGATCCGAGACTTTAACCAGAAGGCTATAGAGACCACGGTCACTGAGTTCTCTCTTCAACGTGATGTTCCCTGTGTCCGGGTCGATATCGAACGATCCCGGCTCGCCACCTTTCCTCTTGATGATGCTGTAGGCGATCACAGCGTTCATTCCTGTGTCTTTATCCACGGCGTACACCTCTGTGATGGAGGTCCCTGGTAAGGTGCTAGGTAACACCAGCATGTAGGACTGGTTAGACTGGGGGAACAAGACGATGGGAGGGTTATCGTTTACGTCAAGGAGGAGGACAGTAACCATGGTGAGACAGGAGAGAGAGGGTTCCCCTCCGTCGACTGCTTCGATCCAGAGGTAGTACGTCCCCTGTTGCTCCCGGTCCAGAGGGGTACGGGCCCTCAGAGCGCCTCGCCCGTGTCGATCACAAAGATGTCGCTGCCGTTGAGGATGGAGAGCGCCACCCAGCCGTTCTCGCCTGCGTCCGCGTCCGTTACCGAGAGAACGCCGATCTCGCCAAACCCCGGGAAATTCTCCGGCACAAAGAATGTAAAGTCTTTATTGATGAAGCGCGGGCTGTTGGGTAAAAATGAAATCAATCAATCAAATCATAACAATCAATCAAAACAATCAATTAAATCAGCAGTAATCACAAAGTGTCTGTTCTTTCTCTTACCTGTTGTCATTACGGTCCAGCACAGTGATGACAACTGTAGCTAATGACTCTCTTCTGGGGGTCCCTCGGTCCACCGCCCGAACCATGAACCTGCACAGGTTACAGTTTAGAGTTCACAAACTTTTATTCAATTGTCTCTTCACAATATTACAACAACAATTAAACAAAACATATTGCAGATATAAAAAAAAGACACTATGAACTATGAACATCCATAGGCAGTTATAATGCATTGTGTCATCCATATATCCAGTTCCCGCTTTAAAAGACATTCAGCTTATCGAGGCTTTATAAAGCCTTCATAAAGCCTACCTAAGCGCTACACAGATGTGTTACAAAGCATCTATAACCGTACGCCATGCTTTATAAAGGGTTCATAATTGTGACATAACATGTTGTGCTGCAGGATGACACATGATTTGAAGAGAATTTATGTTAGGCACATTACAATTACCTTGATAAAAGCCCCCAACATAAGGAAATTGAAAGTGGCTTTCAACTGAAACCAAGTTAAATGTCCCTCAGTACATAAACACACACAACAATATAACAAGTCATACTGTGGGGTGATGGACCCAGTCAGGTCTTTATATAACAATATAACAAGTCATACTGTGGGGTGATGGACCCAGTCAGGTCTTTATATAACAATATAACAAGTCATACTGTGGGGTGATGGACCCAGTCAGGTCTTTATATAACAATATAACAAGTCATACTGTGGGGTGATGGACCCAGTCAGGTCTTTATATAACAATATAACAAGTCATACTGTGGGGTGATGGACCCAGTCAGGTCTTTATATAACAATATAACAAGTCATACTGTGGGGTGATGGACCCAGTCAGGTCTTTATATAACAATATAACAAGTCATACTGTGGGGTGATGGACCCAGTCAGGTCTTTATATAACAATATAACAAGTCATACTGTGGGGTGATGGACCCAGTCAGGTCTTTATATAACAATATAACAAGTCATACTGTGGGGTGATGGACCCAGTCAGGTCTTTATATAACAATATAACAAGTCATACTGTGGGGTGATGGACCCAGTCAGGTCTTTATATAACAATATAACAAGTCATACTGTGGGGTGATGGACCCAGTCAGGTCTTTATATAACAATATAACAAGTCATACTGTGGGGTGATGGACCCAGTCAGGTCTTTATATAACAATAAAACAAGTCATACTGTGGGGTGATGGACCCAGTCAGGTCTTTATATAACAATATAACAAGTCATACTGTGGGGTGATGGACCCAGTCAGGTCTTTATATAACAATATAACAAGTCATACTGTGGGGTGATGGACCCAGTCAGGTCTTTATGTTACAATATAACAAGTCATACTGTGGGGTGATGGACCCAGTCAGGTCTTTATATAACAATATAACAAGTCATACTGTGGGGTGATGGACCCAGTTAGGTCTTTATGTTACAATATAACAAGTCATACTGTGGGGTGATGGACCCAGTCAGGTCTTTATATAACAATATAACAAGTCATACTGTGGGGTGATGGACCCAGTCAGGTCTTTATATAACAATATAACAAGTCATACCGTGGGGTTATGGACCCAGTCAGGTCTTTATATAACAATATAACAAGTCATACTGTGGGGTGATGGACCCAGTCAGGTCTTTTATATAACAATATAACAAGTCATACTGTGGGGTGATGGACCCAGTCAGGTCTTTATATAACAATATAACAAGTCATACTGTGGGGTGATGGACCCAGTCAGGTCTTTATGTTACAATATAACAAGTCATACTGTGGGGTGATGGACCCAGTCAGGTCTTTATATAACAATATAACAAGTCATACTGTGGGGTGATGGACCCAGTCAGGTCTTTATATAACAATATAACAAGTCATACTGTGGGGTGATGGACCCAGTCAGGTCTTTATATAACAATATAACAAGTCATACTGTGGGGTGATGGACCCAGTCAGGTCTTTATATAACAATATAACAAGTCATACTGTGGGGTGATGGACCCAGTCAGGTCTTTATATAACAATATAACAAGTCATACTGTGGGGTGATGGACCCAGTCAGGTCTTTATATAACAATATAACAAGTCATACTGTGGGGTGATGGACCCAGTCAGGTCTTTATATAACAATATAACAAGTCATACTGTGGGGTGATGGACCCAGTCAGGTCTTTATGTTACAATATAACAAGTCATACTGTGGGGTGATGGACCCAGTCAGGTCTTTATATAACAATATAACAAGTCATACTGTGGGGTGATGGACCCAGTCAGGTCTTTATATAACAATATAACAAGTCATACTGTGGGGTGATGGACCCAGTCAGGTCTTTATATAACAATATAACAAGTCATACTGTGGGGTGATGGACCCAGTCAGGTCTTTATGTTACAATATAACAAGTCATACTGTGGGGTGATGGACCCAGTCAGGTCTTTATGTTACAATATAACAAGTCATACTGTGGGGTGATGGACCCAGTCAGGTCTTTATATAACAATATAACAAGTCATACTGTGGGGTGATGGACCCAGTCAGGTCTTTATATAACAATATAACAAGTCATACTGTGGGGTGATGGACCCAGTCAGGTCTTTATGTTACAATATAACAAGTCATACTGTGGGGTGATGGACCCAGTCAGGTCTTTATATAACAATATAACAAGTCATACTGTGGGGTGATGGACCCAGTCAGGTCTTTATATAACAATATAACAAGTCATACTGTGGGGTGATGGACCCAGTCAGGTCTTTATATAACAATATAACAAGTCATACTGTGGGGTGATGGACCCAGTCAGGTCTTTATGTTACAATATAACAAGTCATACTGTGGGGTGATGGACCCAGTCAGGTCTTTATATAACAATATAACAAGTCATACTGTGGGGTGATGGACCCAGTCAGGTCTTTATATAACAACATAACAAGTCATACTGTGGGGTGATGGACCCAGTCAGGTCTTTATATAACAATATAACAAGTCATACTGTGGGGTGATGGACCCAGTCAGGTCTTTATGTTACAATATAACAAGTCATACTGTGGGGTGATGGACCCAGTCAGGTCTTTATATAACAATATAACAAGTCATACTGTGGGGTGATGGACCCAGTCAGGTCTTTATATAACAATATAACAAGTCATACTGTGGGGTGATGGACCCAGTCAGGTCTTTATGTTACAATATAACAAGTCATACTGTGGGGTGATGGACCCAGTCAGGTCTTTATATAACAATATAACAAGTCATACTGTGGGGTGATGGACCCAGTCAGGTCTTTATATAACAATATAACAAGTCATACTGTGGGGTGATGGACCCAGTCAGGTCTTTATATAACAACATAACAAGTCATACTGTGGGGTGATGGACCCAGTCAGGTCTTTATATAACAACATAACTACTCTCAAAAATCAAAGTTTCTTAGATTTCTCTCAGACCTCAAAAGTTGTCCCCTGATATATATATTTTCTATTAACAAACATAGTCAGGGAGAAATGGTACTGAGTTTTGATCCACAACATATTTCTTTACCTGTGGAGTTACAGACTAACAACATACCTGAGCATTCACTGCCTACAGGTAGGAATACAGCCGGACATGTAAGGCGAGCCGGCATACCCTCCCAGGTTCAGGTAGGCGGCCCTATCGGCCCCACTCCGCCTGCCTGGCTACTATCGAACGTCCGATCACTCAGGAATAAAATGGATGGAAGTCCTGCTTTTGATATGAACTAAGAGAGATGACGTGGAACGCTCCTCAGTCTGCCTGACTGAGACATGACCAGACCAAACTGTTTCCGGACTAGGCTGAATCCCCCCCCCCATCCACCGAGCCCGACAGGTCAGTCAAGTTGTCTCTAAAATCAAGAGATGGTGGTATTTGCTTCATGATTAATCAGCGCCGGTTTATCAACTTTACAGTACTACATCAATCATGCTCCCTGACCTTGAATTCCTATCTTTTGAACTTTATGGACTTATGGACTTTATGGCTTGTTGATATTACATTTATGAATTGTGGTGATGCTATTCTAGCTGCTTGTACTAACTCATGAATGTAAACTTGTATATGTTAAATGAATGTAAATTTGTATATGTTAAATGAATGTAAACTTGTATATGTTAAATGAATGTAAACTTGTATATGTTAAATGAATGTAAACTTGTATATGTTAAATTAATGTAGGTGAATGTTTGTTGTATGAGGTGAGACTGAGGTATATATGTAATAATCATCAACCTTCAGAGATACCATGCTGTCCTGTCAACACATACCACCAACCTTCAGAGATACCAGGCTGTACCGTAAATACATACCACCAACCTTCAGAGATACCATGCTGTCCTGTAAACACATACCACCAACCTTCAGAGATACCATGCTGTCCTGTAAATACATACCACCAACCTTCAGAGATACCATGCTGTCCTGTAAACACATACCACCAACCTTCAGAGATACCATGCTGTCCTGTAAATACATACCACCAACCTTCAGAGATACCATGCTGTCCTGTAAATACATACCACCAACCTTCAGAGATACCATGCTGTACCGTAAATACATACCACCAACCTTCAGAGATACCAGGCTGTCCTGTAAATACATACCACCAACCTTCAGAGATACCATGCTGTCCTGTAAACACATACCACCAACCTTCAGAGATACCAGGCTGTCCTGTAAATACATACCACCAACCTTCAGAGATACCATGCTGTCCTGTAAATACATACCACCAACCTTCAGAGATACCATGCTGTACCGTAAATACATACCACCAACCTTCAGAGATACCATGCTGTCCTGTAAACACATACCACCAACCTTCAGAGATACCATGCTGTCCTGTAAACACATACCACCAACCTTCAGAGATACCATGCTGTCCTGTAAATACATACCACCAACCTTCAGAGATACCATGCTGTCCTGTAAATACATACCACCAACCTTCAGAGATACCATGCTGTCCTGTAAACACATACCACCAACCTTCAGAGATACCAGGCTGTCCTGTAAATACATACCACCAACCTTCAGAGATACCATGCTGTCCTGTAAATACATACCACCAACCTTCAGAGATACCATGCTGTACCGTAAATACATACCACCAACCTTCAGAGATACCATGCTGTCCTGTAAACACATACCACCAACCTTCAGAGATACCATGCTGTCCTGTAAACACATACCACCAACCTTCAGAGATACCATGCTGTCCTGTAAATACATACCACCAACCTTCAGAGATACCATGCTGTACCGTAAATACATACCACCAACCTTCAGAGATACCATGCTGTCCTGTAAACACATACCACCAACCTTCAGAGATATCATGCTGTCCTGTAAATACATACCACCGACCTTCAGAGATACCATGCTGTCCTGTAAATACATACCACCGACCTTCAGAGATACCAGGCTGTCCTGTAAATACATACCACCAACCTTCAGAGATATCATGCTGTCCTGTAAATACATACCACCAACCTTCAGAGATACCATGCTGTCCTGTAAATACATACCACCAACCTTCAGAGATACCATGCTGTCCTGTAAACACATACCACCAACCTTCAGAGATACCATGCTGTCCTGTAAATACATACCACCAACCTTCAGAGATACCATGCTGTCCTGTAAATACATACCACCAACCTTCAGGAGATACCATGCTGTCCTGTAAATACATACCACCAACCTTCAGAGATACCATGCTGTCCTGTAAATACATACCACCAACCTTCAGAGATACCATGCTGTCCTGTAAATACATACCACCAACCTTCAGAGATACCATGCTGTCCTGTAAATACATACCACCAACCTTCAGAGATACCATGCTGTCCTGTAAATACATACCACCAACCTTCAGAGATACCATGCTGTCCTGTAAACACATACCACCAACCTTCAGAGATACCATGCTGTCCTGTAAACACATACCACCAACCTTCAGAGATATCATGCTGTCCTGTAAATACATACCACCAACCTTCAGAGATACCATGCTGTCCTGTAAATACATACCACCAACCTTCAGAGATACCATGCTGTCCTGTAAACACATACCACCAACCTTCAGAGATATCATGCTGTCCTGTAAATACATACCACCAACCTTCAGAGATACCATGCTGTCCTGTAAATACATACCACCAACCTTCAGAGATACCATGCTGTCCTGTAAACACATACCACCAACCTTCAGAGATATCATGCTGTCCTGTAAACACATACCACCAACCTTCAGAGATATCATGCTGTCCTGTAAATACATACCACCAACCTTCAGAGATACCATGCTGTCCTGTAAATACATACCACCAACCTTCAGAGATACCATGCTGTCCTGTAAATACATACCACCAACCTTCAGAGATACCATGCTGTCCTGTAAACACATACCACCAACCTTCAGAGATATCATGCTGTCCTGTAAATACATACCACCAACCTTCAGAGATATCATGCTGTCCTGTAAACACATACCACCAACCTTCAGAGATACCATGCTGTCCTGTAAATACATACCACCAACCTTCAGAGATATCATGCTGTCCTGTAAACACATACCACCAACCTTCAGAGATACCATGCTGTCCTGTAAACACATACCACCAACCTTCAGAGATACCATGCTGTCCTGTAAATACATACCACCAACCTTCAGAGATACCATGCTGTCCTGTAAATACATACCACCAACCTTCAGAGATACCATGCTGTCCTGTAAATACATACCACCAACCTTCAGAGATACCATGCTGTCCTGTAAATACATACCACCAACCTTCAGAGATACCATGCTGTCCTGTAAATACATACCACCAACCTTCAGAGATACCATGCTGTACCGTAAATACATACCACCAACCTTCAGAGATACCATGCTGTCCTGTAAATACATACCACCAACCTTCAGAGATACCATGCTGTCCTGTAAATACATACCACCAACCTTCAGAGATATCATGCTGTCCTGTAAATACATACCACCAACCTTGGTTTTAGGGCAATATAGTATATTTTAAAAGCTGTGGGAAAACCAGAAAAAATGGGAAATCTGAAACCTGGAAAAACAAAACCGAGAAAACGGAGTATGTGGGAAAAAGACGGAATTAAGCAAAAAATAAATACGGATTGTTTTTGGTGTAGAACTGCACTTTAGAGTGTGTGATCCTGCAGCACAGCATTATGGGGAAAGTTGAGATCAGGTCCAATATTGGCTGTGCACCCAAGAGGGAAAGAGGTTGGGCTATCCTACAAAGGGTTTAGAGTAATATAATACATGCCATTTATCCAAAGCCATTTGCAGTCATGCGTGAATACGTTTTTACATATGGGTGGGAATCTAACCCACCATGCTGGTGTTGAAATTCTCTACTAAGATGCATGATGGGTTATAAATGCTTTGTGAAGACTCAATTGAATATGATTTATAAAGCCTTTCTTAAGCAGTGCTAATGCCATCCTTTATAAAGAACAGGTTTATGTCATAGTTGACATAGATATCTTTCATTCCACCATCTCAATTTAAATGTGTTGTTTTTTTTGTTTCACTTTTTTATGCGCTTTGAGATTATTTTCTGTAATGAAAAGCGCTATACAAGTTTAACAAGTAAATTATTATTATTACTATAGACATATATTGGCAATTTATAATGCGTTTTATCCATACAATATCAGTCATAATACGTTACAATACATCATCAATATGCGACAGACCTGTAGGTCTGCTTCTCTTCTCGATCCAGAGATGTGGACACGGTCAGCACACCCGTCAGTCTGTCCAGGAGGAAAATGGAGGGAGCGTCTGACCCCAGCAGGTAGATGACCTCTCCTCTGGCCTCACTGTCCTGGTCTGTGGCCTGGAGCTGGGCCAGGAAGCTGTTGGGAGGGTTATTCTCCTCCACAGAGACCTGAGAATAACAACGACCACCAGGAAACATATAAGTAGGTAAATACTGAAATAAATAAGTAAATAAATAAGTAAATACATAAATAAATAAGTAAATATTGAAATAAGTAAATACTAAAATAAAAAAGTAAATACTAAAATAAATGTGTAAATACTGAAATAAATAAGTAAATACTGAAATAGATAACTAAATACTGAAATAAATAAGTAAATACTGAAATAAATGTGTAAATACTGAAATAAATAAGTAAATACTGAAATAAATAAGTAAATACTGAAATAAATAAGTAAATACTAAAATAAATGTGTAAATACAGAAATAAGTAAATACTGAAATCAATAAGTAAATACTGAAATAAATAAGTAAATAATAAAATACATTTGTAAATACTGAAATAAATAAGTAAATAATGAAATAAATTTGTAAATACTGAAATAAATAAGTAAATAAGTAAATAAATAAGTAAATACTAAAATAAATAAGTAAATACTGAAATAAATAAGTAAATACTGAAATAAATCAGTAAATTATAAAATAAATAAGTAAATACTAAAATAAATGTGTAAATACAGAAATAAGTAAATACTGAAATAAATAAGTAAATACTGACATAAATAAGTAAATACTGAAATAAATAAGTAAATACAGAAAGAAATAAGTAAATACTGAAAGAAATAAGTAAATACTGAAATAAATCAGTGGGTAGACCTTTTTGTTTTTAATCCTCTATATTTTTCAACCACAAAAAAAAATATCCTATATATTTTGTATTATTGTACTGAAATGGCTTAAGAAACTCAATGTACTTTAAATAATATGTTCAGTACATGTCCTAACCCTAACCGTAACCATAAAACATTGAAACACTCATGTGTTGATAAATGTATTCAGTCACCTCACACAGAGACTGTTTGAAGACAGGCGCGTTGTCGTTTTCATCCTGAACCAGGATCTTAATAAAGGTCTTGATGATGAGACCTCTGGGGTTCCTGAGCACCACAGTCAGCTCATAGTCCTGCCTCTGCTCGTAGTCCAGCGGCTCCGTCGTCTCTAACAGATACTCGTTCTTAAACACTTTGTAAGGTGACAGTCGGAACGGGCCGGATCCTTCCAGCAGGCATTCCGTCCTCTGTCCTCTTTGGTCCGTGTTCTTCACGGTGAAAAACGCGATTGGGGAAAAAAGGAGGTTCGGACTCTTTCATCGTGACCACACCGTCTTTCTCCGCCGCGATGTAGCGCGGCATAATAACCGGCGGACCGGAAGCTACCCGGATCACGTGCACCGTCACCATGGCGACGGCAGGGATGCACCCAGGCCCGTTGGCGAGGACGGTGAGTTTGTAGAACTTCCCGGTTGCGGTGTTGATCTGACCGGCCAGTTTGATCACGCCGGTAATCCGGTCCAGATGGAATAGAGCTCTAGCCTCTCCGGGAACGCGGTCACTGTACGCATAGCTGATCACCGCGTTGGCGCCCTGGTCGGGGTCGAAGGCGTGTAACCTGGACAGCTGCTCTCCTTTAGTCGTATTCCCGTACAGCGTCACGTTGACCTGTGACTCTGTGAACTGAGGACAGTTATCGTTGACATCAGTGATTATAATCCTTAACGTGGCGGTGCCAAGAAGAGGTGGTAACCCGCCGTCCTCTGCTATAATATCCGTTACGTATTCCTCCTGTCGTTCCCGGTCCAGCTCGTCTGTCACGATGAGGAAGGGTGTCAGCTCACCCCCTTCGTTCTCCTCTACGTCCAGAGTGAACACCCCAAAGTCGTTGACCAGCCAGTAAGTCTGGACCCCGTGAAACCCCAGATCAGGATCCGTTGCTGACTGCTCCACCGCGAACCTCGTGTTGACCTGGGTGTTCTCCGGGATGGAAACCCTAATCTCGCCTGTCGGGAAGCGCGGCCGGTTATCGTTAACATCCTCCACTAAGATCTTGACCTTAACCAGCTGGAAGTACTGCTGGGGTAGAATGAACACATCCAGGGAGAGGACGCAGCCCTGGTTGTACTCTGAGGCTTCGGGGCAGAGCGTCTCCCTGTCGATCTCATTCCCAGATGTAAACAGCTGTCCCGTAGTGCTGTTCAGAGTGACATACTGATCACTGGGCTTCTTCTGGGGCAGACTGAATAAAACATGGGGATCGAGGGATAAATCCAAGTGTAAGTCGGAGCCCATGGACCCTATGAGCGTCCCTGAGGGTAATCCTTCTTTTATCTTATAGACCAGCTCTTTCGCTTGGCTGAAATGAGCAAAACAGGAGAGAGGGCTGGTGTAAAGGACGAGTATGCACAAACCCTGAAATACAGACATAATACAGAAACATGGGGTTTAACAAGTAGAGTTCCAGACATGAGAGAATCAGCCTCAGGGGGGAAACAACAAACATGTTGACCGATACAGTTATATTATGGAATCAATAGCCAGTGAAGAAAATCACTGATTAAATAGACTTTCTAAACAGGCACATATATGTTTATTTTAATTTTAAATACACATTTTTTTACTCTTTAACTCTTTAAATAATTAACAAGTAGAACGTAGAGATTAAGATGTATTGAAAATAACATACACGTTACTACTCATCAATTACATAACACACGTCGAAGTTGCCAGTTGATTTAAGCGCAAACCAAACTCTCATTTGACATTGAACTATGAGGTTTAAAAAAATAAAAAGCTTTCTCTCTTCATTTTTTTTTTTAATAGAAAGACTACTGTTACAAGACTACAATGAGAAAACACTTACCCACAGTACTCCTCTCGAGCTTAGTCCGGGTCCTGTTTTGTTGAACATGTTTATTCCACCTGGATCGACGTGGTTTCACCTACAGCCCCGGAGCAGAGAGCCCGGAGCTGAACGCATCGGAGGCTTGTCGTGTGCTGAGTTGATCAGTGTAGCTGCAGAAGCACATAATCTCTGCAGAGTCCGTCGCTGTCTTGTCGCGTTCTGAACTGAACACAGTCATTCATCCCAACACAGGGACACGCACACAATATGCAAATACAACCCCCCCCCCTGACGGCAACCAATGAGATTAGACAGCCGCCGGGATGGGCAGGGAGAGGCGGGTTCAGGATCATGCCCTGTTTTTGTGCAGAGAGAAGGATTTTGTGTGTGTGTGTGTGTGTGTGTGTGTGTGTGTGTGTGTGTGTGTGTGTGTGTGTGTGTGTGTGTGTGTGTGTGTGTGTGTGTGTGTGTGTGTGTGTGTGTGTGTGTGTGTGTGTGTGTGTGTGTGTGTGTGTGTGTGTGTGAGTGAGTGTTCAAAACAGAGAGAAGAAGTACCCTTAGTAAGTAATAGATGTGGTGTTTGGAGCCTGTTATTTCAGTAATTCTGTTTTACTGGAAGCCTCCAATAAAGCACATGAACCCAGCCTCTCTGAACTGCACATGTTTCCTTAATGACCTGTATATAGATGATGATGTGTGTAGGATGTTGTACAACACCAATTACAACACTTGAGAATCTTGTGTGTTTGAATTCTTGGATATTATATGCTTTTTAACAATGCCCTCATAGTGGTATGTTTTCAACATTAAATGTCCCCTTACAGCAGTATGTTTTCAACATTAAATGTCCCCTTACAGCAGTATGTTTTCAACATTAAATGTCCCATTATAGCAGTATGTTTTCAACATTAAATGTCCCATTATAGCAGTATGTTTTCAACATTAAATGTCCCCTTACAGCAGTATGTTTTCAACATTAAATGTCCCCTTACAGCAGTATGTTTTCAACATTAAATGTCCCATTATAGCAGTATGTTTTCAACATTAAATGTCCCATTATAGCAGTATGTTTTCAACATTAAATGTCCCCTTACAGCAGTATGTTTTCAACATTAAATGTCCCATTATAGAAGTATGTTTTCAACATTAAATGTGTCATTATAGCAGTATGTTTTCAACATTAAATGTCCCCTCATAGTGGTATGTTTTCCTTAACACCATACTGTAGATCATTAACACCATGCTGTAGGACTGTAGGTCATTAACACCATACTGTAGATCATTAACACCATACTGTAGATTATTAACACCATACTGTAGATCATTAACACCATACTGTAGGACTCTAGATCATTAACACCATACTGTATATCATTAACACCATACTGTAGGTCATTAACACCATACTGTAGGACTGTAGATCATTAACACCATACTGTAGATCATTAACACCATACTGTAGATCATTAACAACATACTGTAGGACTCTAGATCATTAACACCATACTGTAGGTCATTAACACCATACTGTATATCATTAACACCATACTGTAGATCCTTAACACCATACTGTAGGTCATTAACACCATACTGTATATCATTAACACCATACTGTAGATCATTAACACCATACTGTAGATCATTAACACCATACTGTAGGTCATTAACACCATACTGTAGGACTGTAGATCATTAACACCATACTGTATGTCATTAACACCATACTGTAGGTCATTAACACCATACTGTAGGACTGTAGATCATTAACACCATACTGTAGGACCGTAGATCATTAACACCATACTGTAGATCATTAACACCATACTGTAGGACTGTAGATCATTAACACCATACTGTAGATCATTAACACCATACTGTAGGACTGTAGATAATTAACACCATACTGTAGGACTGTAGATCATTAACACCATACTGTAGATCATTAACACCATACTGTAGGACTGTAGATCATTAACACCATACTGTAGGACTGTAGGTCATTAACACCATACTGTAGATCATTAACACCATACTGTAGATAATTAACACCATACTGTAGATCATTAACACCATACTGTAGGACTCTAGATCATTAACACCATACTGTATATCATTAACACCATACTGTAGGTCATTAACACCATACTGTAGGACTGTAGATCATTAACACCATACTGTAGATCATTAACACCATACTGTAGATCATTAACACCATACTGTAGGACTCTAGATCATTAACACCATACTGTATATCATTAACACCATACTGTAGATCATTAACACCATACTGTAGGACTGTAGATCATTAACACCATACTGTAGATCATTAACACCATACTGTAGGTCATTAACACCATACTGTATATCATTAACACCATACTGTAGATCATTAACACCATACTGTAGATCATTAACACCATACTGTAGGTAATTAACACCATACTGTAGGACTGTAGATCATTAACACCATACTGTATGTCATTAACACCATACTGTAGGTCATTAACACCATACTGTAGGACTGTAGATCATTAACACCATACTGTAGGACCGTAGATCATTAACACCATACTGTAGGTCATTAACACCATACTGTAGGACTGTAGATCATTAATACCATACTGTAGATCATTAACACCATACTGTAGGTCATTAACACCATACTGTAGGTCATTAATACCATACTGTAGATCATTAACACCATACTGTAGGACTGTAGATCATTAACACCATACTGTAGATCATTAACACCATACTGTAGGTCATTAACACCATACTGTAGATCATTAACACCATACTGTAGATCATTAACACCATACTGTAGATCATTAACACCATACTGTAGGACTGTAGGTCATTAACACCATACTGTAGATCATTAACACCATACTGTAGATCATTAACACCATACTGTAGGACTGTAGATCATTAACACCATACTGTAGGACTGTAGATCATTAACACCATACTGTAGGACTGTAGGTCAATAACACTATACTGTAGATCATTAACACCATACCGTAGGACTGTAGGTCATTAACACTATACTGTAGGTCATTAACACCATACTGTAGATCATTAACACCATACTGTAGATCATTAACACCATACTGTAGTTCATTAACACCATACTGTAGATCATTAACACCATACTGTAGATCATTAACACCATACTGTAGGTCATTAACACCATGTTGTAGGACTGTAGATCATTAACACCATACTGTAGGTCAATAACACCATACTGTAGATCATTAACACCATACTGTAGGTCATTAACACCATACTGTAGGACTGTAGATCATTAATACCATACTGTAGATCATTAACACCATACTGTAGGTCATTAACACCATACTGTAGGTCATTAACACCATACTGTAGATCATTAACACCATACTGTAGGACTGTAGATCATTAACACCATACTGTAGATCATTAACACCATACTGTAGGTCATTAACACCATACTGTAGATCATTAACACCATACTGTAGATCATTAACACCATACTGTAGGACTGTAGGTCATTAACACCATACTGTAGATCATTAACACCATACTGTAGATCATTAACACCATACTGTAGGACTGTAGATCATTAACACCATACTGTAGGACTGTAGATCATTAACACCATACTGTAGGACTGTAGGTCATTAACACTATACTGTAGATCATTAACACCATACCGTAGGACTGTAGGTCATTAACACTATACTGTAGGTCATTAACACCATACTGTAGATCATTAACACCATACTGTAGATCATTAACACCATACTGTAGGACTGTAGATCATTAACACCATACTGTAGTTCATTAACACCATACTGTAGATCATTAACACCATACTGTAGATCAGTAACACCATACTGTAGGTCATTAACACCATGCTGTAGGACTGTAGATCATTAACACCATACTGTAGGTCAATAACACCATACTGTAGGTCATTAACACCATACTGTAGGACTGTAGATCATTAACACCATACTGTAGATCATTAACACCATACTGTAGGTCTGTAGATCATTAACACCATACTGTAGGACTGTAGATCATTAACACCATACTGTAGGTCATTAACACCATACTGTAGATCATTAACACCATACTGTAGGTCATTAACACCATACTGTAGGACTGTAGATCATTAACACCATACTGTAGGACTGTAGATCATTAACACCATACTGTAGGACTGTAGATCATTAACACCATACTGTAGATCATTAACACCATACTGTAGATCATTAACACCATACTGTAGGACTGTATATCATTAACACCATACTGTAGATCATTAACACCATACTGTAGATCATTAACACCATACTGTAGGACTGTAGATCATTAACACCATACTGTAGATCATTAACACCATACTGTCGGTCATTAACACCATACTGTAGGTCATTAACACAATACTGTAGATCATTAACACCATACTGTAGGACTGTAGATCATTAACACCATACTGTAGGTCATTAACACCATACTGTAGATCATTAACACCATACTGTAGATCATTAACACCATACTGTAGGACTGTAGGTCATTAACACCATACTGTAGATCATTAACACCATACTGTAGATCATTAACACCATACTGTAGGACTGTAGATCATTAACACCATACTGTAGGACTGTAGATCATTAACACCATACTGTAGGACTGTAGGTCATTAACACTATACTGTAGATCATTAACACCATACCGTAGGACTGTAGATCATTAACACCATACTGTAGATCATTAACACCATACTGTAGGACTCTAGATCATTAACACCATACTGTATATCATTAACACCATACTGTAGGTCATTAACACCATACTGTAGGACTGTAGATCATTAACACCATACTGTAGATCATTAACACCATACTGTAGATCATTAACACCATACTGTAGGACTCTAGATCATTAACACCATACTGTATATCATTAACACCATACTGTAGATCATTAACACCATACTGTAGGACTGTAGATCATTAACACCATACTGTAGATCATTAACACCATACTGTAGGTCATTAACACCATACTGTATATCATTAACACCATACTGTAGATCATTAACACCATACTGTAGATCATTAACACCATACTGTAGGTAATTAACACCATACTGTAGGACTGTAGATCATTAACACCATACTGTATGTCATTAACACCATACTGTAGGTCATTAACACCATACTGTAGGACTGTAGATCATTAACACCATACTGTAGGACCGTAGTTCATTAACACCATACTGTAGATCATTAACACCATACTGTAGATCATTAACACCATACTGTAGGTCATTAACACCATGTTGTAGGACTGTAGATCATTAACACCATACTGTAGGTCAATAACACCATACTGTAGATCATTAACACCATACTGTAGGTCATTAACACCATACTGTAGGACTGTAGATCATTAATACCATACTGTAGATCATTAACACCATACTGTAGGTCATTAACACCATACTGTAGGTCATTAACACCATACTGTAGATCATTAACACCATACTGTAGGACTGTAGATCATTAACACCATACTGTAGATCATTAACACCATACTGTAGGTCATTAACACCATACTGTAGATCATTAACACCATACTGTAGATCATTAACACCATACTGTAGGACTGTAGGTCATTAACACCATACTGTAGATCATTAACACCATACTGTAGATCATTAACACCATACTGTAGGACTGTAGATCATTAACACCATACTGTAGGACTGTAGATCATTAACACCATACTGTAGGACTGTAGG
This sequence comes from Salmo salar, assembly GCF_905237065.1. Classification (NCBI taxonomy): domain Eukaryota; kingdom Metazoa; phylum Chordata; class Actinopteri; order Salmoniformes; family Salmonidae; genus Salmo; species Salmo salar. The sequence goes on from NC_059457.1 coordinate 90,758,804, forward strand.
TCATTAACACTATACTGTAGATCATTAACACCATACCGTAGGACTGTAGGTCATTAACACTATACTGTAGGTCATTAACACCATACTGTAGATCATTAACACCATACTGTAGATCATTAACACCATACTGTAGGACTGTAGATCATTAACACCATACTGTAGTTCATTAACACCATACTGTAGATCATTAACACCATACTGTAGATCAGTAACACCATACTGTAGGTCATTAACACCATGCTGTAGGACTGTAGATCATTAACACCATACTGTAGGTCAATAACACCATACTGTAGGTCATTAACACCATACTGTAGGACTGTAGATCATTAACACCATACTGTAGATCATTAACACCATACTGTAGGTCTGTAGATCATTAACACCATACTGTAGGACTGTAGATCATTAACACCATACTGTAGGTCATTAACACCATACTGTAGATCATTAACACCATACTGTAGGTCATTAACACCATACTGTAGGACTGTAGATCATTAACACCATACTGTAGGACTGTAGATCATTAACACCATACTGTAGGACTGTAGATCATTAACACCATACTGTAGATCATTAACACCATACTGTAGATCATTAACACCATACTGTAGGACTGTATATCATTAACACCATACTGTAGATCATTAACACCATACTGTAGATCATTAACACCATACTGTAGGACTGTAGATCATTAACACCATACTGTAGATCATTAACACCATACTGTCGGTCATTAACACCATACTGTAGGTCATTAACACAATACTGTAGATCATTAACACCATACTGTAGGACTGTAGATCATTAACACCATACTGTAGGTCATTAACACCATACTGTAGATCATTAACACCATACTGTAGATCATTAACACCATACTGTAGGACTGTAGGTCATTAACACCATACTGTAGATCATTAACACCATACTGTAGATCATTAACACCATACTGTAGGACTGTAGATCATTAACACCATACTGTAGGACTGTAGATTATTAACACCATACTGTAGGACTGTAGGTCATTAACACTATACTGTAGATCATTAACACCATACCGTAGGACTGTAGATCATTAACACCATACTGTAGATCATTAACACCATACTGTAGGACTCTAGATCATTAACACCATACTGTATATCATTAACACCATACTGTAGGTCATTAACACCATACTGTAGGACTGTAGATCATTAACACCATACTGTAGATCATTAACACCATACTGTAGATCATTAACACCATACTGTAGGACTCTAGATCATTAACACCATACTGTATATCATTAACACCATACTGTAGATCATTAACACCATACTGTAGGACTGTAGATCATTAACACCATACTGTAGATCATTAACACCATACTGTAGGTCATTAACACCATACTGTATATCATTAACACCATACTGTAGATCATTAACACCATACTGTAGATCATTAACACCATACTGTAGGTAATTAACACCATACTGTAGGACTGTAGATCATTAACACCATACTGTATGTCATTAACACCATACTGTAGGTCATTAACACCATACTGTAGGACTGTAGATCATTAACACCATACTGTAGGACCGTAGATCATTAACACCATACTGTAGGTCATTAACACCATACTGTAGGACTGTAGATCATTAATACCATACTGTAGATCATTAACACCATACTGTAGGTCATTAACACCATACTGTAGGTCATTAACACCATACTGTAGATCATTAACACCATACTGTAGGACTGTAGATCATTAACACCATACTGTAGATCATTAACACCATACTGTAGGTCATTAACACCATACTGTAGATCATTAACACCATACTGTAGATCATTAACACCATACTGTAGGACTGTAGGTCATTAACACCATACTGTAGATCATTAACACCATACTGTAGATCATTAACACCATACTGTAGGACTGTAGATCATTAACACCATACTGTAGG
>NC_059457.1:90765770-90770770 GCF_905237065.1 Salmo salar
CCACATTGACTCTGTACCGGTACCCCCTGTATATAGCCTCCACATTGACTCTGTACCGTAACACCCTGTATATAGCCTCCACATTGACTCTGTACTGGTACCCCCTGTATATAGCCTCCACATTGACTCTGTACCGTAACACCCTGTATATAGTCTCCACATTGACTCTGTACCATAACACCCTTTATGTAGCCTCCACATTGACTCTGTACCGTAACACCCTGTATATTGTCTCCACATTGACTCTGTACCAGTACCCCCTGTATATAGCTTCCACATTGACTCTGTACCGTAACACCCTGTATATAGCCTCCACATTGACTCTGTACTGGTACCCCCTGTATATAGTCTCCACATTGACTCTATACCGGTACCCCCTGTATATAGCCTCCACATTGACTCTGTACCGTAACACCCTGTATATAGTCTCCACATTGACCCTGTATTGTAACACCCTGTATATAGCCTCCACACTGACTCTGTACCGTAACACCCTGTATATAGTCTCCACATAGACTCTGTTCTGGTACCCCCTGTATATAGTCTCCATATTGACTCTATACCGGTACCCCCTGTATATAGCCTCCACATTGACTCTGTACCGTAACACCCTGTATATAGTCTCCACATAGACTCTGTTCTGGTACCCCCTGTATATAGCCTCCACATTGACTCTGTACCTGTACCCCCTGTATATAGCCTCCACATTGACTCTGTACCGTAACACCCTGTATATAGACTCCACATTGACTCTGTACCGGTACCCCCTGAATATCGCCTCCACATTGACTCTGTACCGTAACACCCTGTATATAGTCTCCACATAGACTCTGTTCTGGTACCCCCTGTATATTGCCTCCACATTGACTCTGTACCTGTACCCCCTGTATATAGCCTCCACATTGACTCTGTACCGTAACACCCTGTATATAGACTCCACATTGACTCTGTACCGGTACCCCCTGTATATAGTCTCCACATTGACTCTGTACCGTAACACCCTGTATACAGCCTCCTCACATTGACTCTGTACTGGTACCCCCTGTATATAGTCTCCACATTGACTCTGTACTGGTACCCCCTGTATATAGCCTCCACATTGACTCTGTACTGGTACCCCCTGTATATAGCCTCCACATTGACTCTGTACCGGTACCCCCTGTATATAGCCTCCACATTGACTCTGTATCGTAACACTCTGTATATAGTCTCCACATTGACTCTGTACCGGTACCCCCTGTATATAGTCTCCACATTGACTTGACTCTATACCCCCTGTATGCAGTCTCCACATTGACTCTGTACCGGTACTTCCTGTATACAGTCTCCACATTGACTCTATACCCCCTGTATATAGTCTCCACATTGACTCTGTACCGTAACACCCTGTATATAGTCTCCACATTGACTCTGCACAGTAACACCCTGTATATAGCCTCCACATTGACTCCGCACCGTAACACCCTGTATATAGCCTCCACATTGACTCTGTACCGTAACACCCTGTATATAGCCTCCACATTGACTCTGTACCGTTACACCCTGTATATAGCCTCCACATTGACTCTGTACCGTTACACCCTGTATATAGTCTCCACATTGACTCTGTACCGTAACACCCTGTATATAGCCTCCACATTGACTCCGCACCGTAACACCCTGTATATAGCCTCCACATTGACTCTGTACCGTAACACCCTGTATATAGCCTCCACATTGACTCTGTACCGTAACACCCTGTATATAGCCTCCACATTGACTCTGTACCGGTACCCCCTGTATATAGCCTCCACATTGACTCTGTACCGTAACACCCTGTATATAGCCTCCACATTGACTCTGTACCGTAACACCCTGTATATAGCCTCCACATTGACTCTGTACCGTAACACCCTGTATATAGCCTCCACATTGACTCTGTACCGTAACACCCTGTATATAGCCTCCACTTTGACTCTGTACCGTAACACCCTGTATATAGTCTCGCTATTGTTATTTTACTGCTGCTCTTTAATTAGTTGTTAGTTTCATTTAGCATTTTTGACTTATCTATTTTTTACTTAACACTTATTTTTCTTAAAACTGCATTGTTGGTTAAGGCCTTGTAAGTAAGTACTTCACTGTAAGGGCTACACCTGTTGTATTTGCGAATGTGACATGTAAAATTGTATTTGATTTGATTTTAACCAGTTATAGAACCCATTGCCCTCTACATTTGTGAGGTCTGTGGTCCGCTCACCAACCAAGAATTCACAAAATTGGACAAACACCAAACTGTCTTGATGTCCTGTCTTCTTGTCTTGTCGATGTCCTGTCTTGTTGTCCTGTTTTGTTGTCTTGTCTTGATGACCTGCCTTGTGGTCCTGTCTTGTTCTGTCTTGTTGTCATGTCTTGTCCTGTCACAATGTCCTGTCTTGTTGTCATGTCTTGTCCTGTCGATGTCCTTTCTTGTTGTCCTGTCTTGTTGTCTTGTCTTGATAACCTGTCTTGTTGTCCTGTCTTGTTGTCCTGTCTTGATGACCTGTCTTGATGTCCTGTCTTGTTGTCCTGTCTTGATGACCTGTCTTGTTGTCCTGTCTTGATGACCTGTCTTGTTGTCCTGTCTTGATAACCTGTCTTGTTGTCCTGTCTTGTTGTCCTGTCTTGATCTCCTGCTTTATGAAAGCACTAGCTTGCTCAGTTCCAGGCCAGTAGAACATATTTGTATGTACCAGGCTTTAGTGAACAAAGCAATCTAGGGTCTTGATGAAGGAGGTTCAGTACACAGTATTTACATTGTATTTTACCTGCCGATGTAATTACTATGGGATTTTATGACCTGTTAGAGTAAAATGGAACCATATGATGGAACAGCAAGTGGAAAGTTCTATACTTCAGCTATGGTAGCTGGGCAACAGTTTCCTGTTGATAAAGACAGCCAGTCTCTCTGTATCCCCAATGATCTCTCTCTCTCTAGCTCTCTCTCTTTCGCTCTCTCTCCCCCTCTCCCTTTCTATCTTTCTTTCTTTCTTTCTATCTTTCTTTCTTTCTTTCTTTCTTTCTTTCTTTCTTTCTTTCTTTCTTTCTTTCTTTCTTTCTTTCTTTCTTTCTTTCTTTCTTTCTTTCTTTCTTTCTTTCTTTCTCTCTCCCTCTCTCTCTCTCTCTCTGTCTCTCTCTCTCTCTCTTTCTCTCTGTCTCTCTCTCTCTCGCTCTCTCTCTCTCTATGTCTTTCCCTCTCTCTCCATCTCTCTCTCTCTCTTTCTCTCTCTTTCTCCCTCTCTCTATCTGTCTCTCTGTCTACAGACGAGGATGCTCTGTATTCTGTAAAGTAGGTGCAGAACCTTGCCTGTCTATTTAAAGAAAGTTCATATATTTTATTCAGCGTATAAAAACATTTCAGCAGACGCCCAGGAATGGCCTAAATGTGAGGAAACTTTTCTTACAAAAATGATAAAAATTCATAGCTCTGCCACATGGTCACAGTGTGTAAATAGGGAGATAGGAGGAAAGATAATATATCATTTGACGTTACTTGTTTATCAAACTATTTTGTCTGGTATTTACACCTTATTACCCACTGATTGAATAATGTGTGTAAAGAAGTGTAGCTAGAAGGAGGGAGGTTATTGATAAACTGGTGAACTGACTGTCTATAGAGAAGTACAGTAGTGTTGCTAGAAGGAGGGAGGTTATTGATAAACTGGTGGTGAACTGACTGTCTATAGAGAAGTACAGTAGTGTTGCTAGAAGGAGGGAGGTTATTGATAAACTGGTGGTGAACTGACTGTCTATAGAGAAGTACAGTAGTGTTGCTAGAAGGAGGGAGGTTATTGATAAACTGGTGGTGAACTGACTGTCTATAGAGAAGTACAGTAGTGTTGCTAGAAGGAGGGAGGTTATTGATAAACTGGTGGTGAACTGACTGTCTATAGAGAAGTACAGTAGTGTTGCTAGAAGGAGGGAGGTTATTGATAAACTGGTGAACTGACTGTCTATAGAGAAGTACAGTAGTGTTGCTAGAAGGAGGGAGGTTATTGATAAACTGGTGAACTGACTGTCTATAGAGAAGTACAGTAGTGTTGCTAGAAGGAGGGAGGTTATTGATAAACTGGTGGTGAACTGACTGTCTATAGAGAAGTACAGTAGTGTTGCTAGAAGGAGGGAGGTTATTGATAAACTGGTGGTGAACTGACTGTCTATAGAGAAGTACAGTAGTGTTGCTAGAAGGAGGGAGGTTATTGATAAACTGGTGGTGAACTGACTGTCTATAGAGAAGTACAGTAGTGTAGCTAGAAGGAGGGAGGTTATTGATAAACTGGTGGTGAACTGACTGTCTATAGAGAAGTACAGTAGTGTTGCTAGAAGGAGGGAGGTTATTGATAAACTGGTGGTGAACTGACTGTCTATAGAGAAGTACAGTAGTGTTGCTAGAAGGAGGGAGGTTATTGATAAACTGGTGGTGAACTGACTGTCTATAGAGAAGTACAGTAGTGTTGCTAGAAGGAGGGAGGTTATTGATAAACTGGTGGTGAACTGACTGTCTATAGAGAAGTACAGTAGTGTTGCTAGAAGGAGGGAGGTTATTGATAAACTGGTGAACTGACTGTCTATAGAGAAGTACAGTAGTGTTGCTAGAAGGAGGGAGGTTATTGATAAACTGGTGGTGAACTGACTGTCTATAGAGAAGTACAGTAGTGTTGCTAGAAGGAGGGAGGTTATTGATAAACTGGTGGTGAACTGACTGTCTATAGAGAAGTACAGTAGTGTTGCTAGAAGGAGGGAGGTTATTGATAAACTGGTGGTGAACTGACTGTCTATAGAGAAGTACAGTAGTGTTGCTAGAAGGAGGGAGGTTATTGATAAACTGGTGGTGAACTGACTGTCTATAGAGAAGTACAGTAGTGTTGCTAGAAGGAGGGAGGTTATTGATAAACTGGTGGTGAACTGACTGTCTATAGAGAAGTACAGTAGTGTTGCTAGAAGGAGGGAGGTTATTGATAAACTGGTGGTGAACTGACTGT
>NC_059457.1:90775770-90793270 GCF_905237065.1 Salmo salar
AACAGACATTTACAGTATTAATAACACTATACTGTAACAGACTAGACTAGACTAGCCCCTAGCTGAAGGAAACAGACATTTACAGTATTAATAACACTATACTGTAACAGACTAGACTAGACTAGCCCCTAGCTGAAGGAAACAGACATTTACAGTATTAATAACACTATACTGTAACAGACTAGACTAGACTAGCCCCTAGCTGAAGGAAACAGACATTTACAGTATTAATAACACTATACTGTAACAGACTAGACTAGACTAGCCCCTAGCTGAAGGAAACAGACATTTACAGTATTAATAACACTATACTGTAACAGACTAGACTAGACTAGCCCCTAGCTGAAGGAAACAGACATTTACAGTATTAATAACACTATACTGTAACAGACTAGACTAGACTAGCCCCTAGCTGAAGGAAACAGACATTTACAGTATTAATAACACTATACTGTAACAGACTAGACTAGACTAGCCCCTAGCTGAAGGAAACAGACATTTACAGTATTAATAACACTATACTGTAACAGACTAGACTAGACTAGCCCCTAGCTGAAGGAAACAGACATTTACAGTATTAATAACACTATACTGTAACAGACTAGACTAGACTAGCCCCTAGCTGAAGGAAACAGACATTTACAGTATTAATAACACTATACTGTAACAGACTAGACTAGACTAGCCCCTAGCTGAAGGAAACAGACATTTACAGTATTAATAACACTATACTGTAACAGACTAGACTAGACTAGCCCCTAGCTGAAGGAAACAGACATTTACAGTATTAATAACACTATACTGTAACAGACTAGACTAGACTAGCCCCTAGCTGAAGGAAACAGACATTTACAGTATTAATAACACTATACTGTAACAGACTAGACTAGACTAGCCCCTAGCTGAAGGAAACAGACATTTACAGTATTAATAACACTATACTGTAACAGACTAGACTAGACTAGCCCCTAGCTGAAGGAAACAGACATTTACAGTATTAATAACACTATACTGTAACAGACTAGACTAGACTAGCCCCTAGCTGAAGGAAACAGACATTTACAGTATTAATAACACTATACTGTAACAGACTAGACTAGACTAGCCCCTAGCTGAAGGAAACAGACATTTACAGTATTAATAACACTATACTGTAACAGACTAGACTAGACTAGCCCCTAGCTGAAGGAAACAGACATTTACAGTATTAATAACACTATACTGTAACAGACTAGACTAGACTAGCCCCTAGCTGAAGGAAACAGACATTTACAGTATTAATAACACTATACTGTAACAGACTAGACTAGACTAGCCCCTAGCTGAAGGAAACAGACATTTACAGTATTAATAACACTATACTGTAACAGACTAGACTAGACTAGCCCCTAGCTGAAGGAAACAGACATTTACAGTATTAATAACACTATACTGTAACAGACTAGACTAGACTAGCCCCTAGCTGAAGGAAACAGACATTTACAGTATTAATAACACTATACTGTAACAGACTAGACTAGACTAGCCCCTAGCTGAAGGAAACAGACATTTACAGTATTAATAACACTATACTGTAACAGACTAGACTAGACTAGCCCCTAGCTGAAGGAAACAGACATTTACAGTATTAATAACACTATACTGTAACAGACTAGACTAGACTAGCCCCTAGCTGAAGGAAACAGACATTTACAGTATTAATAACACTATACTGTAACAGACTAGACTAGACTAGCCCCTAGCTGAAGGAAACAGACATTTACAGTATTAATAACACTATACTGTAACAGACTAGACTAGACTAGCCCCTAGCTGAAGGAAACAGACATTTACAGTATTAATAACACTATACTGTAACAGACTAGACTAGACTAGCCCCTAGCTGAAGGAAACAGACATTTACAGTATTAATAACACTATACTGTAACAGACTAGACTAGACTAGCCCCTAGCTGAAGGAAACAGACATTTACAGTATTAATAACACTATACTGTAACAGACTAGACTAGACTAGCCCCTAGCTGAAGGAAACAGACATTTACAGTATTAATAACACTATACTGTAACAGACTAGACTAGACTAGCCCCTAGCTGAAGGAAACAGACATTTACAGTATTAATAACACTATACTGTAACAGACTAGACTAGACTAGCCCCTAGCTGAAGGAAACAGACATTTACAGTATTAATAACACTATACTGTAACAGACTAGACTAGACTAGCCCCTAGCTGAAGGAAACAGACATTTACAGTATTAATAACACTATACTGTAACAGACTAGACTAGACTAGCCCCTAGCTGAAGGAAACAGACATTTACAGTATTAATAACACTATACTGTAACAGACTAGACTAGACTAGCCCCTAGCTGAAGGAAACAGACATTTACAGTATTAATAACACTATACTGTAACAGACTAGACTAGACTAGCCCCTAGCTGAAGGAAACAGACATTTACAGTATTAATAACACTATACTGTAACAGACTAGACTAGACTAGCCCCTAGCTGAAGGAAACAGACATTTACAGTATTAATAACACTATACTGTAACAGACTAGACTAGACTAGCCCCTAGCTGAAGGAAACAGACATTTACAGTATTAATAACACTATACTGTAACAGACTAGACTAGACTAGCCCCTAGCTGAAGGAAACAGACATTTACAGTATTAATAACACTATACTGTAACAGACTAGACTAGACTAGCCCCTAGCTGAAGGAAACAGACATTTACAGTATTAATAACACTATACTGTAACAGACTAGACTAGACTAGCCCCTAGCTGAAGGAAACAGACATTTACAGTATTAATAACACTATACTGTAACAGACTAGACTAGACTAGCCCCTAGCTGAAGGAAACAGACATTTACAGTATTAATAACACTATACTGTAACAGACTAGACTAGACTAGCCCCTAGCTGAAGGAAACAGACATTTACAGTATTAATAACACTATACTGTAACAGACTAGACTAGACTAGCCCCTAGCTGAAGGAAACAGACATTTACAGTATTAATAACACTATACTGTAACAGACTAGACTAGACTAGCCCCTAGCTGAAGGAAACAGACATTTACAGTATTAATAACACTATACTGTAACAGACTAGACTAGACTAGCCCCTAGCTGAAGGAAACAGACATTTACAGTATTAATAACACTATACTGTAACAGACTAGACTAGACTAGCCCCTAGCTGAAGGAAACAGACATTTACGGTATTAATAACACTATACTGTAACAGACTAGACTAGACTAGCCCCTAGCTGAAGGAAACAGACATTTACAGTATTAATAACACTATACTGTAACAGACTAGACTAGACTAGCCCCTAGCTGAAGGAAACAGACATTTACAGTATTAATAACACTATACTGTAACAGACTAGACTAGACTAGCCCCTAGCTGAAGGAAACAGACATTTACAGTATTAATAACACTATACTGTAACAGACTAGACTAGACTAGCCCCTAGCTGAAGGGAACAGACATTTACAGTATTAATAACACTATACTGTAACAGACTAGACTAGACTAGCCCCTAGCTGAAGGAAACAGACATTTACAGTATTAATAACACTATACTGTAACAGGCTAGACTAGACTAGCCCCTAGCTGAAGGAAACAGACATTTACAGTATTAATAACACTATACTGTAACAGACTAGACTAGACTAGCCCCTAGCTGAAGGAAACAGACATTTACAGTATTAATAACACTATACTGTAACAGACTAGACTAGACTAGCCCCTAGCTGAAGGAAACAGACATTTACAGTATTAATAACACTATACTGTAACAGACTAGACTAGACTAGCCCCTAGCTGAAGGAAACAGACATTTACAGTATTAATAACACTATACTGTAACAGACTAGACTAGACTAGCCCCTAGCTGAAGGAAACAGACATTTACAGTATTAATAACACTATACTGTAACAGGCTAGACTAGACTAGCCCCTAGCTGAAGGAAACAGACATTTACAGTATTAATAACACTATACTGTAACAGGCTAGACTAGACTAGCCCCTAGCTGAAGGAAACAGACATTTACAGTATTAATAACACTATACTGTAACAGACTAGACTAGACTAGCCCCTAGCTGAAGGAAACAGACATTTACAGTATTAATAACACTATACTGTAACAGACTAGACTAGACTAGCCCCTAGCTGAAGGAAACAGACATTTACAGTATTAATAACACTATACTGTAACAGACTAGACTAGACTAGCCCCTAGCTGAAGGAAACAGACATTTACAGTATTAATAACACTATACTGTAACAGACTAGACTAGACTAGCCCCTAGCTGAAGGAAACAGACATTTACAGTATTAATAACACTATACTGTAACAGACTAGACTAGACTAGCCCCTAGCTGAAGGAAACAGACATTTACAGTATTAATAACACTATACTGTAACAGACTAGACTAGACTAGCCCCTAGCTGAAGGGAACAGACATTTACAGTATTAATAACACTATACTGTAACAGACTAGACTAGACTAGCCCCTAGCTGAAGGAAACAGACATTTACAGTATTAATAACACTATACTGTAACAGACTAGACTAGACTAGCCCCTAGCTGAAGGAAACAGACATTTACAGTATTAATAACACTATACTGTAACAGACTAGACTAGACTAGCCCCTAGCTGAAGGAAACAGACATTTACAGTATTAATAACACTATACTGTAACAGACTAGACTAGACTAGCCCCTAGCTGAAGGAAACAGACATTTACAGTATTAATAACACTATACTGTAACAGACTAGACTAGACTAGCCCCTAGCTGAAGGAAACAGACATTTACAGTATTAATAACACTATACTGTAACAGACTAGACTAGACTAGCCCCTAGCTGAAGGAAACAGACATTTACAGTATTAATAACACTATACTGTAACAGACTAGACTAGACTAGCCCCTAGCTGAAGGGAACAGACATTTACAGTATTAATAACACTATACTGTAACAGACTAGACTAGACTAGCCCCTAGCTGAAGGAGACAGACATTTACAGTATTAATAACACTATACTGTAACAGACTAGACTAGACTAGCCCCTAGCTGAAGGAAACAGACATTTACAGTATTAATAACACTATACTGTAACAGACTAGACTAGACTAGCCCCTAGCTGAAGGAAACAGACATTTACAGTATTAATAACACTATACTGTAACAGACTAGACTAGACTAGCCCCTAGCTGAAGGGAACAGACATTTAGAGCAGCAGATTTATAACCATGAAATGAGCTGTGGGACGGAGAGGTTTTGTATCATGTTCATCATCAGCGTAGGTCAAAGGTAACGAAAGCAGCGGTAGTTGCGTTAAAAACCATGCAGTCACAAAGTACTGATCCACCAACGGGCTCTGGTCAATACTAGTGCACTATATAGGGAACATTTGGGCCGTCCATTTGGGCCGTCCATTTGGGCCGTCCTCTCTGGATGGGTGCTGTAATCTAATCTGAGCAGCAGTCCGGATGGATATCCCATCCCCGTGTCATTGTAACCTTGGCTGGCGAGGTCAGTCCATTTGGGCCGTCCTCTCTGGATGGGTGCTGTAATCTAATCTGAGCAGCAGTCCGGATGGATATCCCATCCCCGTGTCATTGTAACCTTGGCTGGTGAGGTCAGTCCACTCTTAAGCTCTTACAGACACTCTGCTAAGCTCCAGCTGAAAGCTGCTGCTGCTGGGAGTGAAGAAACACTCACTCTAATGCAGTTGAATATAATAGAGGAAGCCCCACTAAAACACTGTTTTTGTCATGTGCCCTAAATGGCACCCTATTCCCTAAGTAGTGCACTACTTTTGACCAGGGCCCTATAAGGGCTCTGATTGGCCCTGGTTAAAGGTAGTGCACTATATAGATAATAGGGTGCCATTTGAGATGCAGGCTGTGTCAATAAGGAGAGGGGGGAAGTATTGCACTGAACCCAGATTTCAGACACTAAATAATCACTGAACTGTGGTTTGGTGAACTGTGTGTGTGTGTGTGTGTGTGTGTGTGTGTGTGTGTGTGTGTGTGTGTGTGTGTGTGTGTGTGTGTGTGTGTGTGTGTGTGTGTGTGTGTGTGTGTGTGTGTGAAGAACCACTCTTCAGGTTGTGACTCCTGTCTCCCTCTGCCCCTTTCACCCTCCCAGTTTGGTGTGTACCTGTAATCTCCTAACGATGGTTGGTGTGTACCTGTAATCTCCTAACGATGGTTGGTGTGTACCTGTAATCTCCTAACGATGGTTGGTGTGTACCTGTAATCTCCTAACGATGGTTGGTGTGTACCTGTAATCTCCTAACGATGGTTGGTGTGTACCTGTAATCTCCTAACGATGGTTGGTGTGTACCTGTAATCTCCTAACGATGGTTGGTGTGTACCCTGTAATCTCCTAACGATGGTTGGTGTGTACCCTGTAATCTCCTAACGATGGTTGGTGTGTACCTGTAATCTCCTAACGATGGTTGGTGTGTACCTGTAATCTCCTAACGATGGTTGGTGTGTACCTGTAATCTCCTAACGATGGTTGGTGTGTACCTGTAATCTCCTAACGATGGTTGGTGTGTACCTGTAATCTCCTAACGATGGTTGGTGTGTACCTGTAATCTCCTAGCGATGGTTGGTGTGTACCTGTAATCTCCTAACGATGGTTGGTGTGTACCTGTAATCTCCTAGCGATGGTTGGTGTGTACCTGTAATCTCCTAACGATGGTTGGTGTGTACCTGTAATCTCCTAACGATGGTTGGTGTGTACCTGTAATCTCCTAACGATGGTTGGTGTGTACCTGTAATCTCCTAACGATGGTTGGTGTGTACCTGTAATCTCCTAACGATGGTTGGTGTGTACCTGTAATCTCCTAACGATGGTTGGTGTGTACCTGTAATCTCCTAACGTGTAACGATCGGCGTCGGGTGACGAGGAAGCGGACCAAAGCGCAGCTGGGAGCGAACACATGTTTATTCTTCACACTGAAATAAACACGTACACAAAATCAAGAAAATGCCGATATGTTAACTGCTCAAACACAAAGAGGCAACACCCCACAAACAGCGTGGGGGAAAAAGGAACTTAAATGTGATCCCAATCAGAGACAACTAGCGACAGCTGTCTCTGATTGGGAATCGACAGAACCCAACATAGAAATAACCCACATAGAGCTAACACAAGGCTATAACTCAAACATAGAAAACCAACCAAGGAAAAATACCCAACATGACACACCTTGACCAAAATACCCGAGTTCACCTGGTCAGGGCGTGACATAACGATGGTTGGTGTGTACCTGTAATCTCCTAACGATGGTTGGTGTGTACCTGTAATCTCCTAGCGATGGTTGGTGTGTACCTGTAATCTCCTAACGATGGTTGGTGTGTACCTGTAATCTCCTAGCGATGGTTGGTGTGTACCTGTAATCTCCTAACGATGGTTGGTGTGTACCTGTAATCTCCTAACGATGGTTGGTGTGTACCTGTAATCTCCTAACGATGGTTGGTGTGTACCTGTAATCTCCTAACGATGGTTGGTGTGTACCTGTAATCTCCTAACGATGGTTGGTGTGTACCTGTAATCTCCTAACGTGTAACGATCGGCGTCGGGTGACGAGGAAGCGGACCAAAGCGCAGCTGGGAGCGAACACATGTTTATTCTTCACACTGAAATAAACACGTACACAAAATCAAGAAAATGCCGATATGTTAACTGCTCAAACACAAAGAGGCAACACCCCACAAACAGCGTGGGGGAAAAAGGAACTTAAATGTGATCCCAATCAGAGACAACTAGCGACAGCTGTCTCTGATTGGGAATCGACAGAACCCAACATAGAAATAACCCACATAGAGCTAACACAAGGCTATAACTCAAACATAGAAAACCAACCAAGGAAAAATACCCAACATGACACACCTTGACCAAAATACCCGAGTTCACCTGGTCAGGGTGTGACATAACGATGGTTGGTGTGTACCTGTAATCTCCTAACGATGGTTGGTGTGTACCTGTAATCTCCTAACGATGGTTGGTGTGTACCTGTAATCTCCTAACGATGGTTGGTGTGTACCTGTAATCTCCTAACGATGGTTGGTGTGTACCTGTAATCTCCTAACGATGGTTGGTGTGTACCTGTAATCTCCTAACGATGGTTGGTGTGTACCTGTAATCTCCTAACGATGGTTGGTGTGTACCTGTAATCTCCCTAACGATGGTTGGTGTGTACCTGTAATCTCCTAACGATGGTTGGTGTGTACCTGTAATCTCCTAACGATGGTTGGTGTGTACCTGTAATCTCCTAACGATGGTTGGTGTGTACCTGTAATCTCCTAACGATGGTTGGTGTGTACCTGTAATCTCCTAACGATGGTTGGTGTGTACCTGTAATCTCCTAACGATGGTTGGTGTGTACCTGTAATCTCCTAACGATGGTTGGTGTGTACCTGTAATCTCCTAACGATGGTTGGTGTGTACCTGTAATCTCCTAACGATGGTTGGTGTGTACCTGTAATCTCTGTCATTAGATGGAAGGCCTCATTCAATGCTTTTCTTACCAGCAGGTTTTCGCTTCGAACCCACCTGAGTAAACGCAATCCTCATCCCCTTTCATGGTAGAGGAGACTGAAGAGAGTGACTGGGATGTTTCATGGTAGAGGAGACTGAAGAGAGTGACTGGGATGTTTCATGGTAGAGGAGACTGAAGAGAGTGACTGGGATGTTTCATGGTAGAGGAGACTGAAGAGAGTGACTGGGATGTTTCATGGTAGAGGAGACTGAAGAGAGTGACTGGGATGTTTCATGGTAGTGGAGACTGATGAGAGTTACTGGGATGTTTCATGGTAGAGGAGACTGAAGAGAGTGACTGGGATGTTTCATGGTAGAGGAGACTGAAGAGAGTGACTGGGATGTTTCATGGTAGTGGAGACTGATGAGAGTTACTGGGATGTTTCATGGTAGAGGAGACTGATGAGAGTGACTGGGATGTTTCATGGTAGTGGAGACTGATGAGAGTTACTGGGATGTTTCATGGTAGAGGAGACTGATGGAGTGACTGGGATGTTTCATGGAAGAGAAGCCTGATGAGAGTGACTGGGATGTTTCCTGGTAGAGAAGCCTGATGAGAGTGACTGGGATGTTTCATGGTAGAGGAGACTGAAGAGAGTGACTGGGATGTTTCATAGTAGAGGAGACTGATGAGAGTGACTGGGATGTTTCATGGTAGAGGAGACTGATGAGAGTGACTGGGATGTTTCATGGTAGAGGAGACTGAGGAGAGTGACTGGGATGTTTCATGGTAGAGGAGACTGAGGAGAGTGACTGGGATGTTTCATGGTAGAGGAGACTGATGAGAGTGACTGGGATGTTTCATGGTAGAGGAGACTGATGAGAGTGACTGGGATGTTTCCTGGTAGAGGAGCCTGATGAGAGTGACTGGGATGTTTCCTGGTAGAGGAGACTGAAGAGAGTGACTGGGATGTTTCATGGTAGAGGAGACTGAAGAGAGTGACTGGAATGTTTCATGGAGGACTGAGGAGAGGAGAGGACTGAGGAGTGGAGAGGACTGAGGAGTGGAGAGGACTGAGGAGTGGAGAGGACTGAGGGGAGGAGAGGACTGAGGAGAGGAGAGGACTGAGGAGAGGAGAGAGGACTGAGGAAAGGAGAGTACAGAACAGAGGGCAGGTGAGGACTGAGGAGAGGAGAGCACTGAGGAAAGGAGAGAACAGAGGGGAGGAGAGGACTGAGGAGAGGAGAGGACTGAGGAATGGAGAGAACAGAGGGGAGGAGAGGACTGAGGGGAGGAGAGGACTGAGGAAAGGAGAGAACAGAGGGCAGGAGAGGAATGAGGAAAGGAGAGGACTGAGGAAAGGAGAGGAGAGAAGAGAAGAGAAGAGGGGAAGAGAGGAGAGGAGAGGAGCCGAGAGGAGAGGAGAGGAGCTGAGAGGAGAGGAGAGGAGCCGAGAGGAGAGGAGAGCAGTTTGATGCTTTTCATTTCTGCAGGGTTTCTCTTGGAACCACCTTAGTAATTGCAACAGTCATTCCTTTGCTCGGCATTGTTACATCACTGGTGGTGATGCGTAACCCCTCTCTCTGTTTTACCGACAACATGTTGAACTGAGCTGCACGTTAGATTGGGTCAACACAGTTTTATTTTGTCAAGGAGAGAAAAGAAACTGAAATCTCAACAACGCCTGATATTATCTGTGGTGTTGGAGAGCGAGATAACTCATTTTCTTATTGAACATCCTGGAGGAATTTGAATGAAGTTGTACTTTAGATGGTGGGGGGGGGGGGGAATCATACAGTGTATTTGTCAAGGAGAAGACAGAAACTGAAAAAACACAGGAACATTATTTGTCCCGGGCCTGCTGTTAGAACACAGATTGGTTGCACAGTGCCCTCTGTTGGTTACATTGGGAACTACCTGGCTGGCATTGAGAGCTGCAATGCATCATCCAATCCTCCAGTAAACTAGTCCTGTGTTATTTACGGGAGAACAGTCCTCCTTGCCCCGTGATGTAATCACACTGTCTTCAGGCTATGGTGATGATATCATCGCATAAAAAAAACAGCTGAAAAACAGCTTCTATCTCAAGGCCATCAGACTGTTAATAAACAGCCATCACTAACATTGAGCATATACTGTACGCTAATACCATCTACTGCATCTTGCCATCTTGATGTAATAAATGTATCACTAGCCACTTTAAACAATGCCGCTTTATATAATGTTTCCTACCCTACATTACTCATCTCATGTGTGTATACTGTATTCTATACTATACTACTGCATCTTGCCTATGCCGTTCGGCCATCAGTCATTTATATACTTCTATGTACATATTCTTATTCATTCCTTTACACTTGTGTGTTTAAGGTAGTTGTTGTGGAATTATTCGATTACTTGTTAGATATTACTGCACGGCCGGAACTAGAAGCACAAGCATTTCGCTACACTCACATTAACATTGGTCACGTGTATGTGACCAATAAAACTTGATTTGATTTGATTTTGATTTAATATGACTCTGCTTCTCACAGCAGGAAAATAATCCTGCAGCAACAGGAAACATGAATTATAATTTGAGATTATAATAAATTGACATTTCTGTAAGGGGTTGATACATGTTTCATTAGAAGAAAATGAAGTCTGACATTTTTAAAGTGGAAATTACAAAACTTGAGAAACCCTTTTTAAACCTTGAACACAGTGGAATTCTCTGCGACAACAGAGTGATCACGTTAAGATAGCAGATCTGAATCATCAGAAGAAGCTGGTTATGGAGAGGCTGGTTTCAGTTTCATCACTGGGGGATGTCAGTGGGATGTTTAGCTGACTGTCAAGGCCTTAAGTAACTCTTCTCTTCAGTTCACTGCCATCTGGTGGCCAGACATGGAATAGCTCTGACTTCTCCTCAAGGTCAATACAATCAAGTTGATCTCTGAATTAGCTACTCATTGAAGTGAGTTCAGGTTTATTCAGATTTATCTGCATGATTGATTCCGTACAATTCATCTGATAGACCTGGTTCTATTGATCTGTCTCTATCTCTCTCTGTCTCTCTCTGTCTCTCCCTGTCTCTCTCTGTCTCTCTCTCTCTCTCTCTCTCTGTCTCTCTCTGTCTCTCTCTCTGTCTCTCTCTGTCTCTCCCTGTCTCTCTCTGTCTCTCTCTCTCTCTCTGTCTCTCTCTCTCTCTCTCTCTCTCTCTCTCTGTCTCTCTCTGTCTCTCTCTCTGTCTCTCTCTGTCTCTCTCTCTGTCTCTCTCTGTCTCTCTCTCTGTCTCTCTCTCTCTCTCTCTGTCTCTCTCTCTGTCTGTCTCTCTCTTTCTGTCTCTCTCTCTGTCTCTTTCACTCAATTTAAATTCAATTTAAAGGGCTTTATTGGCATGGGAAACATATGTTTACATTGCCAAAGCAAAAAACTAAAGTTAAATAAACAATAAAAAGGACCAGTAAACATTACACTCACAGAAGTGCCAAAATAAGACATTTCAATTGTCATATTATGTATATATACAGTGTTGTAACGATGTGCAAATAGTTAAAGTACAAAAGGGAAAATAAATATAAATATGGGTTGTATTTACAATGGTGTTTGTTCTTCACTGGTTGACCTTTTCTTGTAGCAACAGGTCACTAATCCTGCTGCTGTGATGGAACACTGTGGTATTTCACCCAGTGGATATGGGAGTTTATCAAGATTGGCTTTGTTTTCAAATTCTTTATGGATCTGTGTAATCTGAGGGAAATATGTGTCTCTAATATGGTCATACATTTGGCAGGAGGTTAGGAAGTGCAGCTCAGTTTCCACCTCATTTTGTGGGCTGTGTGCAAATAGCTTGTCTTCTCTTGAGTGCCAGTATCCCAGACCTCACAACCATAAAGGGCAGTGGGTTCTATAACTGATTCAAGTATTTTTAGACAGATCCTAATCGGTATGTTGAATTTTATGTTCCTTTTGATGGCGAAGAAGGCCCTTCTTGCCTCGTCTCTCAGATCGTTCACAGCTTTGTGGAAGTTGTTGGCGCTGACGTTTAGGCCGATGTACAGTTGAAGTGGGAAGTTTACATACTGTCACGATTCCCACCGACGGTGGCGCCCCCTCCTGCTCGGGTGGCGCTCGGCGGTCGTCGTCATCGGCCTATTAGCTACCACCGATTCCCTTTTGCTTTTCCCTTTTTTTATTTTGTTACACCTGTGGTCAATTAGCCATTAGAGGGGCTATTTAGTTTAGCTGGCCCGCTCCTGTTCGTGCGGGATTAATGATTGTTTCTTGTCGACGTTGTTTGACGCCGTATGTATTTTCTCCCCTGTGTGTGGGAACATTTGTTTTTTGTGTGAGTGTATATTAAAAACACCACTACCCTGTGTTCGCTGCTTCCTGCGCCTCATTCCTCCTCCACGATTACCAAGCCGTAACACATACACTTAGGTTGGAGTCAATAAAACTCATTTTCAACCACTCCACAAATTTCTTGTTAACAAACTATCGTTTTGGCAAGTCGGTTAGGATATCTACTTTGTGCATGACACAAGTCATTTTGCCAACAATTGTTTACAGACAGATTATTTCACTTATAATTCACTGTATCACAATTCCAGTGGGTCAGAAGTTTACATACACTAAGTTGACTGCCTCTAAACAGCTTGGAAAATTCCAGAAAATGATGTCATATTTTTGAAGCTTCTGATAGGCTAATTGACCTAATTTGAGTCAATTGGAGGTGTACCTGTGTATGTATTTCAAGGCCTACCTTCAAACTCAGTGCCTCTTTGCTTGACATCATGGGAAAATCAAAGGAAATCAGCCAAGACCTCAGAAAACTAATTGTAGAACTCCACAAGTCATCCTGGTTCATCCTTGGGAGCAATTTCCAAATGCCTGAAGGTACCACGTTCATCTGTACAAACAATAGTACTGTCACAGCTGTCGTCATGGAGAGAAGTGGACCAAGGTGCAGCTGAGTTAGTGTTCATAATTTTAATTCAAAAACGATCACTGGAACACTACAAAAACAAGAAAATACCGACAGCTAAACAGTACTGACAGCATATCACACTGAAGAGAAACAATTACCCACAACCCCAAAGAAAAACACACACTCGTATATAGGACTCCCAATCAAAGGCAACTCAACACACCTGCCTTCAATTGGGAGTCCTAATCACCAACACAACCATTCACACACACAAAAACCCTGCCACATCCTGACCAAAACTAATCCAATTGCTCCCTCTGCTGGTCAGGATGTGACAGTACCCCCCCTCAAGGTGCAGACCCCATAATGCACCTTACAAAAAATCCCCAATACCCCAACAAAACCAATAAACAATAACCCCTAAACAATAAGGGCGGGAAGGGAGGGTGGCTGCCGTCAACGACGGCACTGTGCTACACCCTCCCTCCCCAACCCACCTATCCTGGAGGTGGCTCAGGTGCGGGACGTGGACCTGTCTCCACCTTCGGCGTCGCCCACTTCGGTGGTGCCGATAGCTGCGCCGGGCAGACGGGCCACTCGGGCTGACCCTGGCAGACGGACCACTCGGGCTGGGCCGGAGGACAGGCGGGCCACTCGGGCTGGGCCGGAGGACAGGCGGGCCATTCGGGCTGGGCCGGAGGACAGGCGGGCCACTCGGGCTGGGCCGGGCAGTCAGGCCACTCTGGCAGCTCCGGGCAGTCGGGCCACTCTGGCAGCTCCGGGCAGTCGGGCCACTCTGGCAGCTCCGGACTAGCAGGCCACTCTGGCAGCTCCTGACTAGCGGGCCACTCTGGCAGCTCCTGACTAGCGGGCCGCTCTGGCAGCTCCTGACTAGCGGGCCACTCTGGCGACTCATGACTAGCGGGCGGCTCTGGCGACTCATGACTAGGGGGCGGCTCTGGTGACTCATGACTAGGGGGCGGCTCTGGTGACTCATGACTAGCGTGCGGCTCTGGCGACTCATGACTAGTGGGCGGCTCTGGCGACTCATGACTGGCGGGCGGCTCTGGCGACTCTTGACTGGCGGGCGGCTCTGGCGACTCATGACTAGCGGGCGGCTCTGGCGACTCTTGACTGGCGGGCGGCTCTGGCGACTCATGACTAGTGGGCGGCTCTGGCGACTCTTGACTAGCGGGCGGCTCTGGCGACTCATGACTAGCGGGCGGCTCTGGCGACTCTTGACTGGCGGGCGGCTCTGGCGACTCATGACTAGCGGGCGGCTCTGGTGACTCTTGACTAGCGGGCGGCTCTGGCGACTCATGACTAGCGGGCGGCTCTGGTGACTCTTGACTGGCGGACGGCTCTGGTGACTCTTGACTGGCGGACAGCTCTGGTGACTCTTGACTGGCGGACAGCTCTGGTGACTCTTGACTGGCGAGGCTGGGCTGAACGCCTGATGCATGGGGCTGGTACCGGACGTGCCAGCCTGGAGACACGCACCTCCATGCTAGTGCACGTTCATCTGTACAAACAATAGTACTGTCACAGCTGTCGTCATGGAGAGAAGTGGACCAAGGTGCAGCAGAGTTAGTGTTCATAATTTTAATTCAAAAAAGATCACTGGAACACTACAAAAACAAGAAAATACCGACAGCTAAACAGTACTGACAGCATATCACACTGAACAGAAACAATTACCCACAACCCCAAAGAAAAACACACACTCCTATATAGGACTCCCAATCAAAGGCAACTCAACACACCTGCCTTCAATTGGGAGTCCTAATCACCAACACAACCATTCACACACACAAAAACCCTGCCACATCCTGACCAAAACTAATTCAATTGCTCCCTCTGCTGGTCAGGATGTGACAAGTACGCAAGTATAAACACCATGGGACCACGCAGCCGTCATACCGCTCAGGAAGGAGACACGTTCTGTCTCCTAGAGATGAACGTACTTTGGTGCGAAAAGTGCAAATCAGTCCCAGAACAACAGCAAAGGACCTTGTGAAAATGCTGGAGGAATCATGTACAAAAGTATCTTTGTCCACAGTAAAACGAGTCCCATATCGACATAACCTGAAAGGCCGCTCAGCAAGGAAGAAGCCACTGCTCCAAAACCGCCATAAAAAAGCCAGACTACGGTTTGCAACTGCACATGGGGAGAAAGGTCGTACTTTTTGGACAAATGTCCTCTGGTCTGATGAAACAAAAATAGAATTGTTTGACCATAATGACCATTGTTATGTTTGGAGGAAAAAGGGGGAGGCTTGCAAGCCGAAGAACACCATCCCAAACGTGAAGCACAGGGGTGGCAGCATCATGTTGTGGGGGTGCTTTGCTGCAGGAGGGACTGGTGCACTTCACAAAATAGATGGCATCATGAGGAGGGAAATGATGTGGATATATTGAAGCAACATCTCAAGACATCAGTCAGGAAGTTAAAGCTTGGTCGTAAATGTGTCTTCCAAATGGACAATGACCCCAAACGTAATTCCAAAGTTGTGGCAAAATGGCTTAAGGACAACAAAGTCAAGATATTGGAGTGGCCATCACAAAGTCCTGACCTCAATCCCATAGAAAATTGGTGGGCAGAACTGAAATTGGAAGGCTACCCGAAAAGTTTGACCCAAGTTAAAAAATGTAAAGGCAATGTTACTAAATACTAATTGACTGTATGTAAACTTCTGACCCGCTGGGAATGTGATGAAAGAAATAAAAGCTGAAATAAATCATTCTCTCTACTATTATTCTGACATTTCACATTCTTAAAATAAAGTGGTTATCCTAACTGACCTAAGAAAGAGCATTTTTACTAGGATTAAATGTCAGGAATTGTGAAAAACTGAGTTGATATGTATTTGGCTAAGGTGTGTGTAAACTCCCGACATCTACTGTATATATAGTTTCTCTCTCTCTCTCTTTCCTTTTTCCTAAATTTCTTGCTCTCGTTCTTCTCTTCCCTCATTCTTTTCATCAATTTACCAAACAATAGGACCTGTGAACCAGGGTCCCTCGCTACGTTCTTACCACTCTCTTTTCTCTGAGTTGCCTCCTTTTTGAAAACACATTTCTTGC
Source organism: Salmo salar (assembly GCF_905237065.1). Lineage (NCBI taxonomy): Eukaryota > Metazoa > Chordata > Actinopteri > Salmoniformes > Salmonidae > Salmo > Salmo salar. The sequence goes on from NC_059457.1 coordinate 90,792,293, forward strand.
TTTTGTTCTCTTCTACTCTCATTGGGGTGTCTCTTGTCTGATGTTCTCTTCTTCTCTCATTGTGGTGTCTCTTGTCTGAGTTCTTCTTCTCTCATTGTGGTGTCTCTTGTCTGATGTTCTTCTTCTCTCATTGTGGTGTGTCTTGTCTGATGTTCTCTTCTTCTCTCATTGTGGTGTCTCTTGTCTGATGTTCTTCTTCTCTCATTGGGGTGTCTCTTGTCTGATGTTCTTCTTCTCTCATTGTGGTGTCTCTTGTCTGATGTTCTCTTCTTCTCTCATTGGGGTGTCTCTTGTCTGATGTTCTCTTCTTCTCTCATTGGGGTGTCTCTTGTCTGATGTTCTCTTCTTCTCTCATTGGGGTGTCTCTTGTCTGATGTTCTTCTTCTCTCATTGTGGTGTGTCTTGTCTGATGTTCTCTTCTTCTCTCATTGTGGTGTCTCTTGTCTGATGTTCTTCTTCTCTCATTGGGGTGTCTCTTGTCTGATGTTCTCTTCTTCTCTCATTGTGGTGTCTCTTGTCTGATGTTCTTCTTCTCTCATTGTGGTGTGTCTTGTCTGATGTTCTCTTCTTCTCTCATTGGGGTGTCTCTTGTCTGATGTTCTCTTCTTCTCTCATTGGGGTGTCTCTTGTCTGATGTTCTCTTCTTCTCTCATTGGGGTGTCTCTTGTCTGATGTTCTTCTTCTCTCATTGGGGTGTCTCTTATCTGATGTTCTCTTCTTCTCTCATTGGGGTGTCTCTTGTCTGATGTTCTCTTCTTCTCTCATTGTGGTGTCTCTTGTCTGATGTTCTCTTCTTCTCTCATTGGGGTGTCTCTTGTCTGATGTTCTTCTTCTCTCATTGGGGCGTCTCTTGTCTGATGTTCTCTTCTTCTCTCATTGGGGTGTCTCTTGTCTGATGTTCTTCTTCTCTCATTGGGGTGTCTCTTGTCTGATGTTCTCTTCTTCTCTCATTGGGGTGTCTCTTGTCTGATGTTCTCT
>NC_059457.1:90795770-90808270 GCF_905237065.1 Salmo salar
GGCACGTGTAGGGCTCTGGTCTAAAGTAGTGCACTGTACAGGGAATATGGTGCCATCTGGGACACAACCACAGTGATAACAGACAGGAAGTCTTTATTCTTGAGGTACATAGGGGACAGAAAGATAAACAGACAGGAAGTCTTTATTCTTGAGGTCCATAGGGGACAGAAAGATAAACAGACAGGAAGTCTTTATTCTTGAGGTCCATAGGGGACAGAAAGATAAACAGACAGGAAGTCTTTATTCTTGAGGTCCATAGGGGACAGAAAGATAAACAGACAGGAAGTTTTTATTCTTGAGGTCCATAGGGGACAGAAAGATAAACAGACAGGAAGTCTTTATTCTTGAGGTCCATAGGGGACAGAAAGATAAACAAACAGGAAGTCTTTATTCTTGAGGTCCATAGGGGACAGAAAGATAAACAGACAGGAAGTCTTTATTCTTGAGGTCCATAAGGGGACAGAAAGATAAACAGACAGGAAGTCTTTATTCTTGAGGTCCATAGGGGACAGAAAGATAAACAGACAGGAAGTTTTTATTCTTGAGGTCCATAGGGCACAGAAAGATAAACAGATAGGAAGTCTTTATTCTTGAGGTCCATAGGGGACAGAAAGATAAACAAACAGGAAGTCTTTATTCTTGAGGTCCATAGGGGACAGAAAGATAAACAGACAGGAAGTCTTTATTCTTGAGGTCCATAAGGGGACAGAAAGATAAACAGACAGGAAGTCTTTATTCTTGAGGTCCATAGGGGACAGAAAGATAAACAGACAGGAAGTTTTTATTCTTGAGGTCCATAGGGGACAGAAAGATAAACAGACAGGAAGTCTTTATTCTTGAGGTCCATAGGGGACAGAAAGATAAACAAACAGGAAGTCTTTATTCTTGAGGTCCATAGGGGACAGAAAGATAAACAGACAGGAAGTCTTTATTCTTGAGGTCCATAAGGGGACAGAAAGATAAACAGACAGGAAGTCTTTATTCTTGAGGTCCATAGGGGACAGAAAGATAAACAGACAGGAAGTCTTTATTCTTGAGGTCCATAGGGGACAGAAAGATAAACAGACAGGAAGTCTTTATTCTTGAGGTCCATAAGGGGACAGAAAGATAAACAGACAGGAAGTCTTTATTCTTGAGGTCCATAGGGGACAGAAAGATAAACAGAGAGGAAGTCTTTATTCTTGAGGTCCATAGGGGACAGAAAGATAAACAGACAGGAAGTCTTTATTCTTGAGGTACATAGGGGACAGAAAGATAAACTGTAATGTCGTCGTATAGAGGGGACCAAGGCGTGGTATGTTGAGTGCTCATAATTATTCTTTAATGAAAAACGAAACACTTTGCAAAGAAACAAAACGACAGCAAACAGTTCCGTCAGGCAACATACAACTAAACGGAGAACAACTACCCACAAACACAATAGAAAAAAACCCAACTTAAATATGATCTCCAATTAGAGGCAATGAGGACCAGCTGCCTCCAATTGGAGATCAACCCCAAAAACAACAACATAGAAATAGAAACCTAGAATATAACATAGAAATATAACGTAGAAAACCACCCAAAAACACCCCCTGTCAAGCCCTGACCTACTCTACTATAAAAAATGACATCTTACAAGGGTCAGGACATGACATAAACAGACAGGAAGTCTTTATTCTTGAGGTCCATAGGGGACAGAAAGATAAACAGACAGGAAGTCTTTATTCTTGAGGTCCATAAGGGGACAGAAAGATAAACAGACAGGAAGTCTTTATTCTTGAGGTCCATAAGGGGACAGAAAGATAAACAGACAGGAAGTCTTTATTCTTGAGGTCCATAGGGGACAGAAAGATAAACAGACAGGAAGTTTTTATTCTTGAGGTCCATAGGGGACAGAAAGATAAACAGACAGGAAGTCTTTATTCTTGAGGTCCATAGGGGACAGAAAGATAAACAAACAGGAAGTCTTTATTCTTGAGGTCCATAGGGGACAGAAAGATAAACAGACAGGAAGTCTTTATTCTTGAGGTCCATAAGGGGACAGAAAGATAAACAGACAGGAAGTCTTTATTCTTGAGGTCCATAGGGGACAGAAAGATAAACAGACAGGAAGTCTTTATTCTTGAGGTCCATAGTGGACAGAAAGATAAACAGACAGGAAGTCTTTATTCTTGAGGTCCATAAGGGGACAGAAAGATAAACAGACAGGAAGTCTTTATTCTTGAGGTCCATAGGGGACAGAAAGATAAACAGACAGGAAGTCTTTATTCTTGAGGTCCATAGGGGACAGAAAGATAAACAGACAGGAAGTCTTTATTCTTGAGGTCCATAGTGGACAGAAAGATAAACAGACAGGAAGTTTTTATTCTTGAGGTCCATAAGGGGACAGAAAGATAAACAGACAGGAAGTCTTTATTCTTGAGGTCCATAGGGGACAGAAAGATAAACAGACAGGAAGTCTTTATTCTTGAGGTCCATAAGGGGACAGAAAGATAAACAGACAGGAAGTCTTTATTCTTGAGGTCCATAGGGGACAGAAAGATAAACAGACAGGAAGTCTTTATTCTTGAGGTCCATAGGGGACAGAAAGATAAACAGACAGGAAGTCTTTATTCTTGAGGTCCATAGGGGACAGAAAGATAAACAGACAGGAAGTCTTTATTCTTGAGATCCATAGGGGACAGAAAGATAAACAGACAGGAAGTCTTTATTCTTGAGGTCCATAGGGGACAGAAAGATAAACAGACAGGAAGTTTTTATTCTTGAGGTCCATAGGGGACAGAAAGATAAACAGACAGGAAGTTTTTATTCTTGAGGTCCATAGGGGACAGAAAGATAAACAGACAGGAAGTCTTTATTCTTGAGGTCCATAGTGGACAGAAAGATAAACAGACAGGAAGTTTTTATTCTTGAGGTCCATAAGGGGACAGAAAGATAAACAGACAGGAAGTCTTTATTCTTGAGGTCCATAGGGGACAGAAAGATAAACAGACAGGAAGTCTTTATTCTTGAGGTCCATAAGGGGACAGAAAGATAAACAGACAGGAAGTCTTTATTCTTGAGGTCCATAGGGGACAGAAAGATAAACAGACAGGAAGTCTTTATTCTTGAGGTCCATAGGGGACAGAAAGATAAACAGACAGGAAGTCTTTATTCTTGAGGTCCATAGGGGACAGAAAGATAAACAGACAGGAAGTCTTTATTCTTGAGATCCATAGGGGACAGAAAGATAAACAGACAGGAAGTCTTTATTCTTGAGGTCCATAGGGGACAGAAAGATAAACAGACAGGAAGTCTTTATTCTTGAGGTCCATAGGGGACAGAAAGATAAACAGACAGGAAGTCTTTATTCTTGAGGTCCATAAGGGGACAGAAAGATAAACAGACAGGAAGTCTTTATTCTTGAGGTCCATAGGGGACAGAAAGATAAACAGACAGGAAGTCTTTATTCTTGAGGTCCATAGGGGACAGAAAGATAAACAGACAGGAAGTCTTTATTCTTGAGGTACATAGGGGACAGAAAGATAAACAGACAGGAAGTCTTTATTCTTGAGGTCCATAGGGGACAGAAAGATAAACAGACAGGAAGTCTTTATTCTTGAGGTCCATAGGGGACAGAAAGATAAACAGACAGGAAGTCTTTATTCTTGAGGTCCATAAGGGGACAGAAAGATAAACAGACAGGAAGTCTTTATTCTTGAGGTCCATAGGGGACAGAAAGATAAACAGACATGAAGTCTTTATTCTTGAGGTCCATAGGGGACAGAAAGATAAACAGACAGGAAGTCTTTATTCTTGAGGTCCATAGTGGACAGAAAGATAAACAGACAGGAAGTCTTTATTCTTGAGGTCCATAAGGGGACAGAAAGATAAACAGACAGGAAGTCTTTATTCTTGAGGTCCATAGGGGACAGAAAGATAAACAGACAGGAAGTCTTTATTCTTGAGGTCCATAGGGGACAGAAAGATAAACAGACAGGAAGTCTTTATTCTTGAGGTCCATAGGGGACAGAAAGATAAACAGACAGGAAGTCTTTATTCTTAAGGTCCATAGGGGACAGAAAGATAAACAGACAGGAAGTCTTTATTCTTGAGGTCCATAGGGGACAGAAAGATAAACAGACAGGAAGTCTTTATTCTTGAGGTCCATAAGGGGACAGAAAGATAAACAGACAGGAAGTCTTTATTCTTGAGGTCCATAGTGGACAGAAAGATAAACAGACAGGAAGTATTTATTCTTGAGGTCCATAAGGGACAGAAAGATAAACAAACAGGAAGTCTTCATTCTTGAGGTCCATAGGGGACAGAAAGATAAACAAACAGGAAGTCTTTATTCTTGAGGTCCATAGGGGACAGAAAGATAAACAAACAGGAAGTCTTTATTCTTGAGGTCCATAGGGGACAGAAAGATAAACAGACAGGAAGTCTTTATTCTTGAGGTCAATAAGGGGACAGAAAGATAAACAGACAGGAAGTCTTTATTCTTGAGGTCCATAGGGGACAGAAAGATAAACAGACAGGAAGTCTTTATTCTTGAGGTCCATAGGGGACAGAAAGATAAACAGACAGGAAGTCTTTATTCTTGAGGTCCATAGGGGACAGAAAGATAAACAGACAGGAAGTCTTTATTCTTGAGGTCCATAGGGGACAGAAAGATAAACAGACAGGAAGTCTTTATTCTTGAGGTCCATAAGGGGACAGAAAGATAAACAGACAGGAAGTCTTTATTCTTGAGGTCCATTGGGGACAGAAAGATAAACAGACAGGAAGTCTTTATTCTTGAGGTCCATAGGGGACAGAAAGATAAACAGACAGGATGTTTTTATTCTTGAGGTCCATAGGGGACAGAAAGATAAACAGACAGGAAGTCTTTATTCTTGAGGTCCATAGGGGACAGAAAGATAAACAGACAGGAAGTCTTTATTCTTGAGGTCCATAGGGGACAGAAAGATAAACAGACAGGAAGTTTTTATTCTTGAGGTCCATAGTGGACAGAAAGATAAACAGACAGGAAGTCTTTATTCTTGAGGTCCATAGGAGACAGAAAGATAAACAGACAGGAAGTCTTTATTCTTGAGGTCCATAGGGGACAGAAAGATAAACAGAGAGGAAGTCTTTATTCTTGAGGTCCATAGGAGACAGAAAGATAAACAGACAGGAAGTCTTTATTCTTGAGGTCCATAAGGGGACAGAAAGATAAACAGACAGGAAGTCTTTATTCTTGAGGTCCATAGGGGTCAGAAAGATAAACAAACAAACAACAGATCAAAAGTTCAACCTGATGAAAAATAGAAAAACAAAAACAGAACAATTTGAAGTCTGTCAAAGTTGATTTAAAAAATAAACCGTCAAACGGACGCTGAATAATGTTCCTGTGTGAGTGGACCCCCCCCCCCTGGATGTTCCTCTGTCAGGATTCATTAGGCTCTCCCTAGATTTGACAGCTCTGTGTCTCGCATGTGTGTGTGTGTGTTTGTTTGTGTGTGTGTGTTTGTGTGTGTGTGTGTGTGTGTGTGTTTGTTTGTGTGTGTGTGTGTGTTTGTGTGTGTGTGTGTGTTTGTGTGTGTGTGTTTGTGTGCGTGTGTGTTTGTGTGTGTGTGTGTTTGTGTTTTTGTGTGTGTGTGTGTGTTTGCGTGTGTGTGTTTGTGTGTGTGTGTGTGTGTGTTTGTGTGTGCGTGTGTGTTTGTGTGTGTGTGTGTGTGTGTGTGTGTGTGTTTGTGTGTGTGTGTTTGTGTGTGTGTGTTTGTGTGTGTGTGTGTGTTTGTGTGTGTGTGTTTGTGTGTGTGTGTTTGTGTGTGTGTGTGTGTGTGTTTGTGTGTGTGTGTGTGTGTGTGTTTGTGTGTGTGTTTTTACCATTGTGTGTTAGCTATGTAGAGTTTAATTAGGCCCTTGCATCAAAATCCCTCCCAAAAACATTCCAGTTCATAGATGTGTTATTGTTGTGTTTGGTTAAAATATCTCTCTCCTATAGTGAACAGCAGTGATCATGAGAGACTGGAGATACACTATATATACAAAAGTATGTGGACACCCCTTAAAATTAGTGGATTCGGCTATTTCAGGTGTATTTAATTGGGCACACAGCCATGCAATCTCCATAGACAAACATTGGCAGTAGAATGGCCTCGTACTGAAGAGCTCAGTGACTTTCAACGTGGCACCGTCACAGGAAGCCACCTGTCCAACATGAGAGTTTGTCGAATTTCTTCCATGCTAGAGCTGCCCCGGCCAACTGTTAGTACTGTTATTGTGAAGTGGAAACGTCTAGGAGCAACAACGGCTCAGCCGCGAAGTGGTAGGCCACACAAGCTCACAAAACGTGACAGGTGAGTGCTGAAGCGCGTATAAATCGTCTGTCCTCGGTTGCAACACTCACTACTGAGTTCCAAAGTGCCTCTGGAAGCAACGTCCCGAACTGTTCATCGGGAGCTTCATGAAATGGGTTTCCATGGCTGAGCAGCCGCACACAAACCTAAGATCACCATGCGCAATGCCAAGCGTCGGCTGGAGTGGTGTAAAACCCACCTCCATTGGACTCTGGAACAGTGGAAACGCATTCTCTGGAGATATGAATCACGCTTCCCCATCTGGCGGACGCATCTGGGTTTAGTGGATGCCAGGAGAACGCTACCTGCCCCTAAGCATAGTGCCAACTGTAAAGTTTGGTGGAGGACGAATAATGGTCTGGGGCTGTTTTTCATGGTTCGGGCTAGGCCCCTTAGTTCCAGTGAAGGGAAATCTTAACGCTACAGCATACAATGACATTCTAGATGATTCTGTGCTTCTAACTTTGTGGCTCAGTTTGGGGAAGGTCCTTTGTATATTTATTTATTATGCCAAAGCAGCAGCTACTCTTCCTGGGTTCCAGCAACATTAAGAAAGTTTATACAATTAAAAAAACAACATTACAATACATTGACAGATTTCACAACACACTGTGTGCCCTCAGGCCCCTACTCCACCACTACCACATATCTACAGTAGTAAATCCATGTGTATGTATAGTGTGTATGTTATCCTGTGTGTGTGTGTGTGTGTGTGTGTGTGTGTGTGTGTGTGTGTGTGTGTGTGTGTGTGTGTGTGTGTGTGTGTGTGTGTGTGTGTGTGTGTGTGTGTGTGTGTGTGTGTGTGTGTGTGTGTGTGTCTGTGTATGTGCCTATGTTTGTGTTGCTTCACAGTCCCTGCTGTTCCACTAGTGATGAAGTCAATCTCTCCTCCACTTTCAGCCAGGAGAGATTGACATGCATATTATTAATATTAGCTCTCTGTGTACATCCAAGGGCCAGCCGTACTGCCCTGTTCTGAGACAATTGCAATTTTCCTAAGTCCTTTTTTGTTGCACCTGACCACACGACTGAACAGTAGTCCAGGTCCGACAAAACTAGGGCCTGGAGGACCTGCCTTGTTGGTAGTGTTGTTAAGAAGGCAGAGCATCGCTTTATTATAGACCTCTTAGCTACTACTGCATCAATATGTTTTGACCATGACAGTTTACAATCCAGGGTTACTCCAAGCAGTTTAGTCATCTCAACTTCCACATTATTTATTACAAGATGTAGTTGAGGTTTAGTGAGTGTTTTGTTCCAAATACAATTCTTTAAGTTTTAGAAATATGTAGGGTTAACTTATTCCTTGTCACCCATTCCGAAACTAACTGCATCTCTTTGTTGAGTGTTGCAGTCATTTCAGTCGCTATAGTAGCTGATATGTTTAGAGTTGAGTCATCCGCATACAAAGCCAGAGTGACATGTCGTTAGTAAAGATTGAAAAAAAGCAAGGGGCCTAAACAGCTGCCCTGGGGAATTCCTGATTCTAACTGGATTATATTTGAGAGGCTTCCATTAAAGAACACCCTCTGTGTTCTGTTAGACAAGTAACTCTTTATCCACGTTATAGCAGGGGGTGTAAAGCCATAACACATACGTTTTTCCAGCAGCAGACTATGATCAATAATGTCAAAAGCTGCACTGAAGTCTAACAAGACAGCCCCCATTTCCTGTTTCAGCATGACAATGACCCAGTGCACAAAGCGAGGTCCATACAGAAATGGTTTGTTAAGATCAATGTGGAAGAACTTGACTGGCCTGCCGTAGAGCCCTGACCTCAACCCCATCGAACACCTTTGGGATGAATTGGAACGCTGACTGCAAGTCCCCGCAGCAATGTTCCAACATTTAGTGGAAAGCCTTCCCAGAAGAGTGGAGGCTGTTATAGCAGCAAAAGAGGGGACCAACTCCATATTAACGCCCATGATTTTGGAATGAGATGTTCAACGAGCAGGTGTCCACATACTTTTGGTCAGGTAGTGTACTTCCATTAGGTGAATTATGGTAACCATGTGATTTGGAACTGTGAGCTGATTGGTCCTTTTTAATTAATTGTTTTGTGTGCTCTGATTGGTTTTGTAGGTATAACATAAAAATGTACTTCTACCTGTTTCCTACAAAATGGTGGTGCATTTCCTGTTCTGCAAATTGTAGAGGAGCTGCTCTCTCCAAGTCGCATGGGTAAAGGGAGTATTGCTGCTACCTCGCTCTGCCACTGAGGTGCACGAATTCAGGATCAAACTGAAGTAGAGAGCGGAGATTCAGATTCAGATTCAGGTTCAGATTCAGATTCAGGTTCAGATTCAGATTCAGATTCAGGTTCAGATTCAGATTCAGATTCAGATTCAGGTTCAGATTCAGATTCAGATTCAGAAACTCTTGGATCAAGTTAATCCAAAAACTTCTTTACAGTTAAAAGTAAAACCAACGGGTTCAGTTCCCACGGCAGCCCTAGCCTGGGTACCACAGCAGCCCTAGCCTGGGTACCACGGCAGCCCTAGCCTGGGTACCACAGCAGCCCTAGCCTGGGTACCACAGCAGTCCTAGCCTGGGTACCACGGCAGCCCTAGCCTGGGTACCACGGCAGCCCTAGCCTGGGTACCACGGCAGTCCTAGCCTGGGTACCACGGCAGCCCTAGCCTGGGTACCACGGCAGTCCTAGCCTGGGTACCACAGCAGCCCTAGCCTGGGTACCACAGCAGCCCTAGCCTGGGTACCACAGCAGTCCTAGCCTGGGTACCACAGCAGCCCTAGCCTGGGTACCACAGCAGCCCTAGCCTGGGTACCACGGCAGTCCTAGCCTGGGTACCACGGCAGCCCTAGCCTGGGTACCACAGCAGCCCTAGCCTGGGTACCACGGCAGTCCTAGCCTGGGTACCACGGCAGCCCTAGCCTGGGTACCACGGCAGGCCTAGCCTGGGTACCACGGCAGCCCTAGCCTGGGTACCACGGCAGCCCTAGCCTGGGTACCACGGCAGTCCTAGCCTGGGTACCACAGCAGCCCTAGCCTGGGTACCACAGCAGTCCTAGCCTGGGTACCACAGCAGCCCTAGCCTGGGTACCACAGCAGCCCTAGCCTGGGTACCACAGCAGCCCTAGCCTGGGTACCACGGCAGCCCTAGCCTGGGTACCACGGCAGCCCTAGCCTGGGTACCACGGCAGCCCTAGCCTGGGTACCACGGCAGCCCTAGCCTGGGTACCACGGCAGCCCTAGCCTGGGTACCACGGCAGTCCTAGCCTGGGTACCACGGCAGCCCTAGCCTGGGTACCACGGCAGTCCTAGCCTGGGTACCACAGCAGTCCTAGCCTGGGTACCACAGCAGTCCTAGCCTGGGTACCACGGCAGTCCTAGCCTGGGTACCACAGCAGCCCTAGCCTGGGTACCACAGCAGTCCTAGCCTGGGTACCACAGCAGTCCTAGCCTGGGTACCACAGCAGTCCTAGCCTGGGTACCACAGCAGTCCTAGCCTGGGTACCACGGCAGCCCTAGCCTGGGTACCACAGCAGCCCTAGCCTGGGTACCACGGCAGTCCTAGCCTGGGTACCACGGCAGCCCTAGCCTGGGTACCACGGCAGCCCTAGCCTGGGTACCACGGCAGCCCTAGCCTGGGTACCACGGCAGCCCTAGCCTGGGTACCACGGCAGCCCTAGCCTGGGTACCACGGCAGCCCTAGCCTGGGTACCACGGCAGTCCTAGCCTGGGTACCACGGCAGTCCTAGCCTGGGTACCACGGCAGTCCTAGCCTGGGTACCACGGCAGCCCTAGCCTGGGTACCACGGCAGCCCTAGCCTGGGTACCACGGCAGCCCTAGCCTGGGTACCACGGCAGCCCTAGCCTGGGTACCACGGCAGCCCTAGCCTGGGTACCACAGCAGTCCTAGCCTGGGTACCACAGCAGTCCTAGCCTGGGTACCACGGCAGCCCTAGCCTGGGTACCACAGCAGTCCTAGCCTGGGTACCACGGCAGCCCTAGCCTGGGTACCACGGCAGCCCTAGCCTGGGTACCACGGCAGTCCTAGCCTGGGTACCACGGCAGTCCTAGCCTGGGTACCACGGCAGCCCTAGCCTGGGTACCACGGCAGTCCTAGCCTGGGTACCACGGCAGCCCTAGCCTGGGTACCACAGCAGCCCTAGCCTGGGTACCACAGCAGCCCTAGCATGGGTACCACAGCAGCCCTAGCCTGGGTACCACAGCAGCCCTAGCCTGGGTACCACAGCAGCCCTAGCCTGGGTACCACAGCAGTCCTAGCCTGGGTACCACAGCAGCCCTAGCCTGGGTACCACAGCAGTCCTAGCCTGGGTACCACAGCAGCCCTAGCCTGGGTTCCACAGCAGTCCTAGCCTGGGTACCACGGCAGCCCTAGCCTGGGTACCACGGCAGTCCTAGCCTGGGTACCACGGCAGCCCTAGCCTGGGTACCACGGCAGCCCTAGCCTGGGTACCACGGCAGTCCTAGCCTGGGTACCACGGCAGCCCTAGCCTGGGTACCACGGCAGCCCTAGCCTGGGTACCACAGCAGTCCTAGCCTGGGTACCACAGCAGCCCTAGCCTGGGTACCACAGCAGCCCTAGCCTGGGTACCACAGCAGTCCTAGCCTGGGTACCACAGCAGTCCTAGCCTGGGTACCACAGCAGTCCTAGCCTGGGTACCACAGCAGCCCTAGCCTGGGTACCACGGCAGTCCTAGCCTGGGTACCACGGCAGCCCTAGCCTGGGTACCACGGCAGTCCTAGCCCTGGTACCACGGCAGCCCTAGCCTGGGTACCACGGCAGCCCTAGCCCGGGTACCACAGCTGCCCTAGCCTGGGTACCACAGCAGCCCTAGCCTGGGTACCACAGCAGCCCTAGCCTGGGTACCACAGCAGCCCTAGCCTGGGTACCACAGCAGCCCTAGCCTGGGTACCACAGCAGCCCTAGCCTGGGTACCACAGCAGCCCTAGCCTGGGTACCACAGCAGTCCTAGCCTGGGTACCACAGCAGCCCTAGCCTGGGTACCACAGCAGCCCTAGCCTGGGTACCACAGCAGCCCTAGCCTGGGTACCACAGCAGTCCTAGCCTGGGTACCACAGCAGTCCTAGCCTGGGTACCACAGCAGCCCTAGCCTGGGTACCACAGCAGCCCTAGCCTGGGTACCACAGCAGCCCTAGCCTGGGTACCACAGCAGTCCTAGCCTGGGTACCACAGCAGCCCTAGCCTGGGTACCACAGCAGCCCTAGCCTGGGTACCACAGCTGCCCTAGCCTGGGTACCACAGCAGCCCTAGCCTGGGTACCACAGCAGTCCTAGCCTGGGTACCACAGCAGCCATAGCCTGGGTACCACAGCAGTCCTAGCTTGGGTACCAGTTTGTTTAGCTAGCACGCACAGTCTCGCTATCTATCTCTCCAACCTACCTTCACTTCCCCCTAACCCCCGACCCCCATCTCTCTCCCCCTCCCCACTCCCTCCCCCATCTCTCTTGCCCCATCCCCACTCTCTCTCTCCCCCTCCCCCTCCCCACTCCCCCATCTCTCTCGCCCCATCCCCACTCTCTCTCTCTCTCCCCCTCCCCCTCCCCACTCCCCCCAATCTCTCTCCCCCATCCCCACTCTCTCTCTCCCCCTCCCCACTCCCCCCAATCTCTCTCCCCATCCCCACTCTCTCTCTCCCCCTCCCCACTCCCTCCCCATCTCTCTCCGCCATCCCCACTCTCTCTCTCCCCCTCCCCACTCCCTCCCCATCTCTCTCCCCCATCCCCACTCTCTCTCTCCCACTCCACTCCCTCCCCATCTCTCTCCCCCATCCCCACTCTCTCTCTCCCCCTCCCACTCCCTCCCCATCTCTCTCCCCCATCCCCACTCTCTCTCTCCACTCCCCACTCCCTCTCCCATCTCTCTCCCCATCCCCACTCTCTCTCTCCCCCTCCCACTCCCTCCCCATCTCTCTCCCCCTCCCCACTCCATCTCTCTCCCCCATCCCCACTCTCTCTCTCCCCCTCTTTTGTATAAAGCTCCATTTATTCTGTCTGATACACTGCACTAACTACGTATTGTTACCTCTACAAACTTCTGCTGAGGGGAGGAGGGAGGGAGGGAGGGAGGGAGAGAGAGAGGGAGGAGGGAGGGAGGGAGGGAGGGAGAGAGGAAGGAGGGAGGGAGGGAGGGAGGAGGGAGGGAGGGGAGGAGAGATGGAGGAGGGAGGGAGGGAGGGAGGGAG
>NC_059457.1:90813270-90825770 GCF_905237065.1 Salmo salar
GCTGCTGGCTTGGCTGGCTTGGCTGCTGGCTGGCTGGCCGGCTGGCTGACTGACTGGCTACTGGCTGGCTGGCTGGCTGCTGGCTGGCTAGCTGGCTGGCTGGCTGACTTGCTGGCTGGCCGGCTGCTGGCTGGCTAGCTGCTGGCTGGCTGGCTGGCTGGCCGGCTGGCTGGCTGGCTGACTTGCTGGCTACTGGCTGGCTGGCTGCTGGCTGGCTGGCCGGCTGACTGGCTAACTGGCTGCTGGCTGACTGACTGGCTGCTGGCTGACTGGCTGACTGGCTGACTGACTGGCTGCTGGCTGGCTGACTGGCTGCTGGCTGGCTGGCTGACTGGCTGCTGGCTGACTGACTGGCTGCTGGCTGGCTGGCTGGTCTACAGTTGATTGTGCTGCAGGACATTTGTGTCTAAATGTAATAAGGTGTTTACCACCATCATAATCTGTTTCACTTGCAGCCGTTGGAGCAGAGAGCATCAGGCTTACCCACGGTTTAAGAGCATGTCAGACCACACACACACACACACACACACACACACACACACACACACACACACACACACACACACACACACACACACACACACACACACACACACACACACGCTGGCTGACAGACAGACTGGCTGACTTGCTGGCTGACGGACTGGCTGCTGGCTGCAGTACTCTCCCACCAGTATCATCATACTCAACCTTCTACACACATCTCACTCACTGGCTGAAGCTCTATAGCTCTAATGGTGAATGTTCAACATATGTCTGTGTGACAGTAAATGTGTGTGTGTGTGTGTGTGTGTGTGTGTGTGTGACGATATAAACTGAACAAAAATATAAACGCAAGATGTAAAGTGTTTCATGAGCTGAAATAAAACATATTTCTCTCAAATGTTGTGCACAAATTTGTTTACATCCCTGTTAGTGAGCATTTCTCCTTTGCCAAGATAATCTATCCACCTGACAGGTGTGGCATATCAAGAAGCTGATTAAACAGCATGATCATTACACAGGTGCACCTTGTGCTGGGGACAATAATAGGCCACTCTAAAATGTGCAGTTTTGTCACACAACACAATGATAACAGATGTCTCAAGTTTTGAGGGAGTGTGCAATTGGCATGCTGACTGCAGGAATGTCCACGAGAGCTGTTGCCAGAGAATTTAATGTTAATTTCTCTACCATAAGCCGCCTCCAGAATTTGGCAGTATGTCCAACCACGCCAGTACAGGACCTCCAAATTCGGCTTCTTCACCTGCGGGATCGTCTGAGAGCAGCCACCCAAACAGCTGATGAAACTGTGGGTTTACACAACCAAAGAATTTCTGCACAAACTGTCAGAAACCGTCTCAGGGAAGCTGCAGTTTGGTGTCGTAACCGACTTCAGTGAGCGAATGTTCACCTTCGATGGCCACTGGTACGCTATAGAAGTGTGCTTCTTCACGTTCTGGTTTCAACTGTTCTGGGTAGATGACTGGCATCGGGTATGGAGTCGTGTGGGCGAGCCGTTTGCTGATGTCAGCGTTGTGAACAGAGTCACCCATGGTGGTGTTGGCGTTATGGTATGGGGCAGGCATAAGCTACAGACAACAAACACAATTGCATTTTATCGATGGCAATTTGAATTCACAGAGATACCGTGATGAGATCCTGAGGCCCGTTGTCATGCCATTCGTCTGCCACCATCACCTCGGCCACATATCGCAAGAATCTGTGCACAATTCCTGGAAGCGGAAAATGTCCCAGTTCTTCCATGGGCTGCGTACTCACCTGACATGTCACCCATTGAGCATGTTTGGGATGCTCTGGATCGACGTGTACGATAGAGTGTTCCAGTTCCCGCAATTATCCAGCAACTTTGCACAGCCATTAAAGAGGAGTGGGACGACATCCCACAGGCCACAATCAACATCAACTCTATGTGAAGGAGATGTGTCACGCTGCATGAGGTAAATGGTGTTCACACCCGATACTGACTGGTTTTCATGAGGTAAATGGTGGTCACACCAGATACTGACTGGTTTTCATGAGGTAAATGGTGGTCACACCAGATACTGACTGGTTTTCATGAGGTAAATGGTGGTGTCACCAGATACTGACTGGTTTTCATGAGGTAAATGGTGGTGTCACCAGATACTGACTGGTTTTCATGAGGTAAATGGTGGTCACACCAGATACTGACTGGTTTTCATGAGGTAAATGGTGGCCACACCAGATACTGACTGGTTTCTTGAGGTAAATGGTGGTGTCACCAGATACTGACTGGTTTTCATGAGGTAAATGGTGGTCACACCAGATACTGACTGGTTTTCATGAGGTAAATGGTGGTCACACCAGATACTGACTGGTTTTCATGAGGTAAATGGTGGCCACACCAGATACTGACTGGTTTTCATGAGGTAAATGGTGGTGTCACCAGATACTGACTGGTTTTCATGAGGTAAATGGTGGTCACACCAGATACTGACTGGTTTTCATGAGGTAAATGGTGGTCACACCAGATACTGACTGGTTTTCATGAGGCAAATGGTGGTCACACGAGATACTGACTGGTTTTCATGAGGTAAATGGTGGTCACACCAGATACTGACTGGTTTTCATGAGGTAAATGGTGGTCACACCAGATACTGACTGGTTTTCATGAGGTAAATGGTGGTGTCACCAGATACTGACTGGTTTTCATGAGGTAAATGGTGGTCACACCAGATACTGACTGGTTTTCATGAGGTAAATGGTGGTGTCACCAGATACTGACTGGTTTTCATGAGGTAAATGGTGGTCACACCAGATACTGACTGGTTTTCTGATCCATGCCCCTACCTTAAAAATATAATCATAGTCATGTGAAATCCATTAATTATGGCCTAATGAATTTATTTAAATTGACAGATTTCCTTATATGAACTGTAACTCAGTAAAATCATTGAAATTGTTGGACGTTCCGTTTATATTTTTGTTCAGTGCATTTGGGATCTCTGTTGGTTGTCAGGGTCCACCACTAGATGGCAGTAAAGCACTTCCAACTGCTGTAAAATCTGTCTGCAGGGCGTCTTTGCTGCAGTCACCGTAGTCTGGCCGCAGCTCCCTCTCCTATCTCCCTCCCATAGTAACGCTTCTACAGAGAGATAAGCCAGGTCGCTGCCTGGCTGGCCGTGGTGGAAGGATGGAGGGGCTGCTATCATTTCTAGAAATCTCTAGCGTTGACAGCACAGGGAGAGTTAGATGGGAGATATGACTGTGGAGAGGAGAGAGAGAGAGAGAGACACACAGAGAGAGAGAGAGAGAGAGAGAGAGAGAGAGAGAGAGAGAGAGAGAGAGAGAGAGAGAGAGAGAGAGAGAGAGAGAGAGGGGACTCTGTGTGGAGCGTTGCAGTGGTGTTGTATTTAGAGAGAGGGAGAGAGAGAGAGAGAGAGAGAGAGAGAGAGAGAGAGACAGACAGAAGAGAGAGAGACAGAGAGACAGAGAGAGAGAAGAGAGAGAGAGACAGAGAGAGAGAGAGAGAGAGAGAGAGAGAGAGAGATAGAGAGATAGAGAGACAGAGAGAGTAGAGAGAGAGAGAGAGAGAAGAGAGAGAGAGAGAGTGAAAACACATGGGAGGAGAGGCAGCATCAGTAACATGTCTCTGGTCAATTATACCTCCACTACAAGAAAGACACCTCCTTCTCTCTCTCACTTTCTCTTTCTCTCTCTCTCTCTCCTCTCCTCTCCTCTCCTCTCCACTCCTCTTACCCTCCCTCCCTCCCTCCCTCCCATCCCTATGGTGTTGCTCTGACAGATCAGAGGAATGGTCTACCTCAGGGGTGAAAGGGATGGAGGTAGAGATTATTCTCTCAGCCTTCCACTGTAACGTGGCCTCCCACTGTTTCCAGCTTCTCCTCGAGGCCAGGAGTCAAACAGTTGTGTTCGTGCGTGTTTGTTTACAACTTGTTGTTCTTAGCGGCGGTGGTGGAGTGCTTGGGAGACCGTCACAGCTTTTATACTATTCATAACTTCAGACATGATGAGAAACATAAACAACTTACTGTAGTAACCCTCAACCTACTGATATTTACTGTATTATCCCTCAACCTACTGATATTTACTGGAGTAACCCTCAACCTACTGATATTTACTGTAGTATCCCTCAACCTACTGATATTTACTGTAGTATCCCTCAACCCACTGATATTTACTGTAGTAACCCTCAACCTACTGATATTTACTGTAGTAACCCTCAACCTACTGATATTTACTGTAGTAACCCTCAAACTACTGATATTTACTGTAGTATCCCTCAACCTACTGATATTTACTGTAGTATCCCTCAACCTACTGATATTTACTGTAGTATCCCTCAACCTACTGATATTTACTGTAGTATCCCTCAACCTACTGATATTTACTGTAGTAACCCTCAACCCACTGATATTTACTGTATTATCCCTCAACCTACTGATATTTACTGTAGTAACCCTCAACCTACTGATATTTACTGTAGTAACCCTCAACCTACTGATATTTACATGCACACACACACACACACACACACAGACACAGATATATTCAATGTAATTGGGGTGTTGGCACTGCTGACAGGAAAGGAATCAAACAATGGGGGTGGACACATGATTGGTTGTTTGTTTGTAAATGTGTGTGTGTGTGTGTGTATATGTGTGTGTGTGTGTGTATTTGTGTGTGTGTGTTTGCACCTCTCTCTGTGTGTGTGTGTGTGTGTGTGTGTGTGTGTGTGTGTGTGTGTGTGTGTGTGTGTGTGTGTGCACACATATGTGTTTGTATTAATCTGTGTGTGTGTGTACATGTCTCTCGTAGCCCGGTCCTAGCAGCACTACATCCATCAGCCCTAGGTCCCAGCAGCACTACATCCATCAGCCATAGGTCCCAGCAGCACTACATCCATCAGCCCTAGGTCCCAGCAGCACTACATTAATCAGCCCTAGGTCCCAGCAGCACTACATCCATCAGCCCTAGGTCCCAGCAGCACTACATCCATCAGCCCTAGGTCCCAACAGCACTACATCCATCAGCCCTAGGTCCCAACAGCACTACATCCATCAGCCCTAGGCCCTAGCAGCACTACATCCATCAGCCCTAGGCCCTAGCAGCACTACATCCATCAGCCCTAGGCCCTAGCAGCACTACTTCCATCAGCCCTAGGCCCTAGCAGCACTACATCCATCAGCCCTAGGCCCTAGCAGCACTACATCCATCAGCCCTAGGCCCTAGCAGCACTACATCCATCAGCCCTAGCAGCACTCCACCTATCAGCCCTAGGGCCGAGCAGCACTGCATCCATCAGCCCTAGGTCCCAGCAGCACTACATCCATCAGCCCTAGACCCTAGCAGCACTACATCCATCAGCCCTAGGCCCTAGCATCACTACATCCATCAGCCCTAGACCCTAGCAGCACTACATCCATCAGCCCAAGGTCCCAGCAGCACTACATCCATCAGCCCTACGTCGTAGCAGCACTACATCCATCAGCCCTAGGTTCCTCGCAGCACTACATCCATCAGCCCTAGGTTCCTAGCAGCACTACATCCATCAGCCCTATGTCCCAGCAGCACTACATCCATCAGCCCTTGGTCTAGCAGCACTACATCCATCAGCCCTAGGTCCCAAAAGCAGTACATCCATCAGCCCTAGACCCTAGCATCACTACATCCATCAGCCCTACGTCCCAGCAGCACTACATCCATCAGCCCTAGGTCCTAGCAGCACTACATCCATCAGCCCTAGGCCCTAGCAGCACTACATCCATCAGCCCTAGGCCCTAGCAGCACTACATCCATCAGCCCTAGCAGCACTCCACCTATCAGCCCTAGGGCCTAGCAGCACTGCATCCATCAGCCCTAGGTCCCAGCAGCACTACATCCATCAGCCCTAGACCCTAGCAGCACTACATCCATCAGCCCTAGGCCCTAGCATCACTACATCCATCAGCCCTAGACCCTAGCAGCACTACATCCATCAGCCCAAGGTCCCAGCAGCACTACATCCATCAGCCCTACGTCGTAGCAGCACTACATCCATCAGCCCTAGGTTCCTCGCAGCACTACATCCATCAGCCCTAGGTTCCTAGCAGCACTACATCCATCAGCCCTACGTCCCAGCAGCACTACATCCATCAGCCCTTGGTCTAGCAGCACTACATCCATCAGCCCTAGGTCCCAAAAGCAGTACATCCATCAGCCCTAGACCCTAGCATCACTACATCCATCAGCCCTACGTCCCAGCAGCACTACATCCATCAGCCCTAGGCCCTAGCATCACTACATCCATCAGCCCTAGACCCTAGCAGCACTACATCCATCAGCCGTAAGTCTGCTGCCTGCTGTGCCCTTCATTTAACTGTGCTCCCAGGTTGCCTCTCAAATGTCACACTATTCCCTACATAGTGCACTACTTCTGGCGAGCTCTGGACAAAAGTAGTGCCCTATATAGGGAATCGGGACCCATTGGGGATGTTCCCCAAGTGCAGAACAAAACCTATAATACATTTAATACATATAATTCATTTGTTTGTAGATTAGGGTTTAAACCAATAACCTTTTTGGACTGTAAGCGCTGCAGCAGTAATGGAAAACTGGCAGGTTCGGAATTATAATTTAATCTCTGAATTTCCTCATGCAGACCAAAGACCCCCCATGTGTGTGTGTGTGTGTGTGTGTGTGTGTGTGTGTGTGTGTGTGTGTGTGTGTGTGTGTGTGTGTGTGTGTGTGTGTGTGTGTGTGTGTGTGTGTGTGTGTGTGTGTGAGTGAGTGTATTTGTACATTTTCATAGCTGTCAAGCCTCGAGCCCGAACCTCTTCCCTTCCATCCAAGCCTCTCTACACTGTTGACCTACTAATGATGTAAACCTTGTTTTCAACTATCCCTATAGTTTATGGCCTTGCATAATTTTTTACATTTTTTATTTAACCTTTATTTAACCAGGTAGGCTAGTTGAGAACAAGTTCTCATTTACAACTGCGACCTGGCCAAGATAAAGCAAAACAGTGCGACATAAACAACAACACAGAGTTACACATGGAATAAACAAACATACAGTCAATAACACAATAGAAAAAGTATATATACAGTGTGTGCAAATGAGGTAAGATAAGGAAGGTAAGGCAATAAATAGGCCATAGCGGCGAAATAATTACAAATATAGCAATTAAACACTGGACTGATAGATGTGCAGAAGATGAGTGTGCAAGTAGAGATACTGGGGTGCAAAGGAGCAAAATAAATAAAATAAATAACAGTATGGGGATGAGGTAGTTGGATGGGCTATTTACAGATGGGCTATGTACAGGTGCAGTGATCTGTGAGCTGCTCTGACAGCTGGTGGTTAAAGCTAGTGAGGGATTCAGCTTCAGAGATTTTTGCAGTTCGTTCCAGTCATTGGCAGCAGAGAACTGGAAGGAAAGGCGTCCGAAGGAAGAATTGGCTTTGGGGGTGACCAGTGAGCTGAGATAAGACGGGGCTTTACCTAGCAAAGACTTATAGATAACCTGTAGCCAGTGGGTTTGGCGACGAATATGAAGCGAGGGCCAGCCAACGAGAGCATACAGGTCGCAGTGGTGGGTAGTGTATGGGGCTTTGGTGACAAAACGGATGGCACTGTGATAGACTGCATCCAATTTGCTGAGTAGTGTGTTGGAGGCTATTTTATAGATGACATCACCGAAGTCGAGGATCGGTAGAATAGTCCGTTTTACGAGGGTATGTTTGGCAGCATGAGTGAAGGAGGCTTTGTTGCGAAATAGGAAGCCGATTCTAGATTTCATTTTGGATTGGAGATGCTTAATGTGAGTCTGGAAGGAGAGTTTACAGTCTAACCAGACACCTAGGTATTTGTAGTTGTCCACGTATTCTAACACAGAACCATCCAGAGTAGTGATGCTGGACAGGTGGGCAGGTGCGGGCAGCGATCGGTTAAAAAGCATGCATTTAGTTTTACTTGCTTTTAAGAGCAGTTGGAGGCCACGGAAGGAGAGTTGTATGGCATTGAAGCTCGTCTGGAGGGTTGTTAACACAGTGTCCAAAGAAGGGCCAGAAGTATACAGAATGGTGTCGTCTGCGTAGAGGTGGATCAGAGATTCACCAGCAGCAAGAGTGACATCATTGATGTATACAGAGAAAAGAGTCGGCCCGAGGATGGAACCCTGTGGCACCCCCATAGAGACTGCCAGAGGTTAATCATGGGCTTTATGGCTCACTACAGCCAGTCACCACCCAACCACTCTACAGTTCAACCCAGAGTGTCTTCTAACAAGCTGAAGAGAGATAATGTCATAGAGAGAGAGAGAGAGAGAGAGAGAGGAGGTCTGGACAAGGTCTAGTATTTAAATAAGCCATCTGTGAGGGTCGAGGAGTAAAGGGGTGTAGAGGGGTTAGAACGGAGAGAAGTTAGTGCCCTCCCTGACTGTCTGACATCATCAGAGGTGGAGTGGAGGATAACGGCAGGTGTGGGGTGAGGTGGGGGTGAGGCGGGGGTGAGGTGGGAGGGGGGGGGGCGAACCTAGTGATGTGAGAGTGTTGCACCATCGCCCTGGACGGCCCTGCCCACCTGCCCAACACAGCCTGGGATCAGAGGACAGGAAGAGGATAGGAATTGTTGTCAGAGGGCTTCCTGGGGGCAGCTGACCCAATCAGCAATTCCTTAAGAAGGCAGCAAGGTCTTTACATTCCGTAGTACAGCCTGCTTACTGTGCTAGTACTGTTAATGCTGAGAGGGAAGGCTGTATGGGTGAGTGAGTGGAGGGAGGGAAAGGGGGGTGAGAGAGAGGAGGGTGACAGAGAGGAGGGTGAGAGAGGGGGGGGTGAGTGATGCGAGGGTGAGAAAGGGGAGGGAGGAAGAGGAGGGTGAGAGAGGGGAGGGTATGAGAGGGGAGGGTGACAGAGGGTGAGAGAGAGGAGGGTGAGTGATGCAAGGGTGAGAAAGGGGAGGGAGGAAGAGGAGGGTGAGAGAGAGGAGGGTGAGAGAGGGGAGGGTGACACAGGGGAGGGTGAGAGAGAGGAGGGTGAGTGATGCGAGGGTGAGAAAGGGGAGGGAGGAAGAGGAAGGTGAGAGAGAGGAGGGTGAAAGAGGGAGGGTGACAGAGGGGAGGGTGAAAGGGGGGAGGGGGAGAGAGGGGAGGGTGAGAGATGGGAGGGGGAGAGAGGGAAGGGTGAGAGATGGGAGCGTGAGAGATGGGAGGGTGAGAGAGAGGAGGGTGAGAGAATACGGTGTGAGAGGAGGGTGAAAGATGGGAGGGTGAGAGAGGGGAGGGTGAGAAAGAGGAGGGTGAGAGATGGGAGGGTGAGAAAGAGGAGGGTGAGAGATGGGAGGGTGAGAGAGGGGAGGGTGAGAAAAAGGCTGTATTAGAGAGCAGTAAGAAGACAGCAAGAGACAGACAGACAGTATAACTAGACATGTTGACAGACAGACAGTATAACTAGACATGTTGACAGACAGACAGTATAACTAGACATGTTGACAGACAGACAGTATAACTAGACATGATGACAGACAGACAGTATAACTAGACATGTTGACAGACAGACAGTATAACTAGACATGATGACAGACAGACAGTATAACTAGACATGTTGACAGACAGACAGTATAACTAGACATGTTGACAGACAGACAGTATAACTAGACATGTTGACAGACAGACAGTATAACTAGACATGTTGACAGACAGACAGTATAACTAGACATGTTGACAGACAGACAGTATAACTAGACATGATGACAGACAGACAGTATAACTAGACATGTTGACAGACAGACAGTATAACTAGACATGTTGACAGACAGACAGTATAACTAGACATTATGACAGACAGACAGTATAACTAGACATGATGACAGACAGACAGTATAACTAGACATGTTGACAGACAGACAGTATAACTAGACATGTTGACAGACAGACAGTATAACTAGACATGTTGACAGACAGACAGACAGACAGTATAACTAGACATGTTGACAGACAGACAGTATAACTAGACATGTTGACAGACAGACAGTATAACTAGACATGATGACAGACAGACAGTATAACCAGACATGATGACAGACAGTATAACTAGACATGTTGACAGACAGACAGTATAACTAGACATGTTGACAGACAGACAGAATAACTAGACATGATGACAGACAGACAGTATAACTAGACATGATGACAGACAGACAGTATAACTAGACATGATGACAGACAGACAGTATAACCAGACATGATGACAGACAGACAGTATAACTAGACATGTTGACAGACAGACAGTATAACTAGACATGTTGACAGACAGACAGCATAACTAGACATGTTGACAGAAAGACAGTATAACTAGACATGTTGACAGACAGATAGTATAACTAGACATGTTGACAGACAGACAGTATAACTAGACATGTTGACAGACAGACAGTATAACTAGACATGATGACAGACAGACAGTATAACTAGACATGATGACAGACAGACAGTATAACTAGACATGTTGACAGACAGAGAGTATAACTAGACATGATGACAGACAGACAGTATAACCAGACATGATGACAGACAGTATAACTAGACATGTTGACAGACAGACAGTATAACTAGACATGTTGACAGACAGTATAACTAGACATGTTGACAGACAGACAGTATAACTAGACATGTTGACAGACAGACAGTATAACTAGACATGATGACAGACAGACAGTATAACCAGACATGATGACAGACAGTATAACTAGACATGTTGACAGACAGACAGTATAACTAGACATGTTGACAGACAGACAGTATAACTAGACATGATGACAGACAGACAGTATAACTAGACATGATGACAGACAGACAGTATAACTAGACATGATGACAGACAGACAGTATAACCAGACATGATGACAGACAGACAGTATAACTAGACATGATGACAGACAGACAGTATAACTAGACATGTTGACAGACAGACAGTATAACTAGACATGTTGACAGACAGACAGTATAACTAGACATGTTGACAGACAGACATTATAACTAGACATGATGACAGACAGACAGTATAACCAGACATGATGACAGACAGACAGTATAACTAGACATGTTGACAGACAGACAGTATAACTAGACATGTTGACAGACAGACAGTATAACTAGACATGTTGACAGACAGACAGTATAACTAGACATGTTGACAGACAGACAGTATAACTAGACATGTTGACAGACAGAGAGACAGGTGTTGTGGCTGAGTGGAGAGAGAAAGCGAGAGAGTGTGTCTGTGACAGAGTTACAGGAAGTGAGTGTGTGTGTGTGTGTCTGTGACAGAGTTACAGGAAGTGTGTGTGTGTGTGTGTGACAGAGTTACAGGAAGTGAGTGTGTGTGTGTGTGTGTGTGTGTGTCTGTGACAGAGTTACAGGAAGTATGTGTGTGTGTCTGTGACAGAGTTACAGGAAGTGTGTGTGTGTGTGTGTCTGTGACAGAGTTACAGGAAGTATGTGTGTGTGTGTGTGACAGAGTTACAGGAAGTGAGTGTGTGTGTGTGTGTGTGTGTCTGTGACAGAGTTACAGGAAGTATGTCTGTGTGTCTGTGACAGAGATAGAGGAAGTGTGTGTGTCTGTGACAGAGTTACAGGAAGTGTGTGTGTGTGTGTCTGTGACAGAGGTAGAGGAAGTGTGTGTGCCTGTGACAGAGTTAGATGAAGTGTGTTAGTGTGTCTGTGACAGCGTTACAGGAAGTGTGTGTGTGTGTGTCTGTGACAGAGTTACAGGAAGTGTGTGTGTGTGTCTATGACAGAGATACAGGAAGTGTGTGTGTGTGTGTCTGTGACAGAGATAGAGGAAGTGTGTGTGTCTGTGACAGAGTTAGATGAAGTGTGTGTGTGTGTCTGTGACAGAGTTACAGGAAGTGTGTGAGTGTGTGTGTGTGTGTGTGTGTGTGTGTGTGTGTGTGTGTGTGTGTGTGTGTGTGTGTGTGTGTGTGTGTGTGTGTGTGTGTGTGTGTGTGTGTGTGTGTGTGTCTGTGACAGAGTTACAGGAAGTGTGTGTGTGTGTCTGTGACAGAGATAGAGGAAGTGTGTGTGTCTGTGACAGAGTTACAGGAAGTGTGTGTGTGTGTGTGTGTGTGTCTGTGACAGAGTTACAGGAAGTGTGTGTGTGTGTGCCTGTGACAGAGTTAGATGAAGTGTGTGTGTGTGTGCCTGTGACAGAGTTACAGGAAGTGTGTGTATTACTGTGAGAAAGAGGGAGAGAAAGAGAGAGAGTATTAGAGAGAGAGAGAGAGTGTGTTTGCATCAGAGCGGCTATAGCGTCGGCAGGCCTGTGGAGGGTTGGAGGAAGGAGAGTGTTTTGAGAGAAAGAAAATGAATGTGAGCCAGAGAATAAAAGACAGAATGAAAAGGGAATGAAAGAGAAAAGGAGAGATTGTGTGTCTACTGTGTGTGTGTGTGAAAGAGAATGTGTGTGTGTGTGTGACAGAGTTAAGGTGTGTGTGTGAGAGAGATATAGTGTGTGTGACAGAGTTAAGGTGTGTGTGT
>NC_059457.1:90833270-90903270 GCF_905237065.1 Salmo salar
CCAGTCTTTCCTTTCCCAAGGTCAAACCCCAGTCTTTCCATTCCCAAGGTCAAACCCCAGTCTTTCCTTTCCCAAGGTCAAACCCCAGTCTTTCCATTCCCAAGGTCAAACCCCAGTCTTTCCATTCCCAAGGTCAAACCCCAGTCATTCCATTCCCAAGGTCAAACCCCAGTCTTTCCTTTCCCAAGGTCAAACCCCAGTCTTTCCATTCCCAAGGTCAAACCCCAGTCTTTCCTTTCCCAAGGTCAAATCCCAGTCTTTCCATTCCCAAGGTCAAACCCCAGTCTTTCCATTCCCAAGGTCAAACCCCAGTCATTCCATTCCCAAGGTCAAACCCCAGTCTTTCCATTCCCAAGGTCAAACCCCAGTCATTCCATTCCCAAGGTCAAACCCCAGTCATTCCCTCCTGTAGAAATGAACAATACATTTCTGATGGCTCCTCTTATCATTGTGTCATCTGCTTCTGTTTAAAATGAGAGAATAATTTGTTCTCCCACTCTCCTCTGGAGTGCTGTGGGTATCTCCCAAATTACACCCTATTCCCTTTATAGTGCACTAATTTAAACCAGAGCCCTATGGAACCCTATTCCCTACATAGTGCACTACCTTAGACCATAGCCCTATGGCACCCTATTCCCTATATAGTGCACTACTTTAGACCAGAGCCCTATAGCACCCTATTCCCTATATATAGTGCACTACTTTAGACCAGAGCCCTATGGCACCCTATTCCCTATATAGTGCACTACTTTAGACCAGAGCCCTATGGAACCCTATTCCCTATATAGTGCACTACTTTAGACCAGAGCCCTATGGAACCCTATTCCCTATATAGTGCACTACTTTAGACCAGAGCCCTATGGAACCCTATTCCCTATATAGTGCACTACTTTAGACCAGAGCCCTATGGCACCCTATTCCCTATATAGTGCACTACTTTAGACCAGAGCCCTATGGAACCCTATTCCCTATATAGTGCACTACTTTAGACCAGAGCCCTATGGCACCCTATTCCCTATATAGTGCACTACTTTAGACCAGAGCCCTATGGGCCCTGTAGGGAATACCCAGCTAGCACATTTGGATCCTTAGAAGTTGTGGCAATGTATGTTTTTGGTTTTCCATTGGTTCTGGGGAACGGAGCCATACGTTTCCTAATCGGTAAAACAGAATGTTGTTTTAAACATTCTGAGGAGGGAAGTGAACATATATTGTGATTTTTTATTAACGCTCTCAGAACAGATCTTATTGGTAATTTGGAGTTTTGTTTTTAATAACTTCCTTATTAAAGGTTTCACTGAATGTTTCAATAAGACTTTTAATAACACTGCTAGCTTAGGTTAACTGTTGTAAACTCCCAGCACAGATAGGACACATGGAAATGAATTTGCTTATGCATTAATTATGCAAACACATTTTTATTTATTTTTTATTGTGGCACGGCATCAGTGAGATTAAAACCTATCATCTTCTGTTCTCTATCCACGGAATTAGTCCACTGCACCACCAGCATTCAGCTATCATGACTTTATATATTTTTAAACGCATAAAAAGCTGTTCATTTTAGTTTATTCAAACAGACCACATTTCAAAAAGAAACAAGAACTTCTTAAGAGCAAGTGGCCAATTAGTGGACGCGACCAACACACATCAACACACTTCAAAAATATAGAGAATAGAGAGTATTGTTGATGCTGGGAACATATATGATAGTTGTAAATAACATTATTAAAATATTCTTTGAACATTACTAAATATATATATATATATATATATATATATATATATATATATATATATATATATATATATATATCTTTTTTTTTATGGAAAGTTTTCTTAATGATCTGATTACATGATTTTAAATATAACTTTGAGGAAACCGGCAGAAAAACGTTAATACTGAAGTACTGAAAAATTCCCACAAAAGAACATTGTTTCTCAACGTTCACTGATTTATTTGGGAACGTTCCCGATGTCAAACCGGTTAGAGAACGTTTCTATCATGTTTTGAACTTCGAGGAATCAATCTGTTAAAATAATGAAATACCAATAAAATAACATTATAATCAAGTTCCTTAAACGTGCTGAAAATCTTCCAAGGCCAATCATCTATCCTACCACCATTCACCAGAACATTTTCGGGAAGGTTGTACGCATAAATAACCATATGACAACCAAGCTCTCACCAAGCTCTAAAAAACACATGGTTCTCAGAACGTTATGTGCTAGCTGGGTAGGATGCCATTTTGGAGTCATCCTGTGTACTCCTCTCTGAGTGGTCTAGACTTAGATCCCAAAGCAGATAGAGGATACAGATATGTATCCCTGTCTCCTATCAGTGGCTGCTGTGGTGTTGTTGTGTATCCCTGTCTCCTATCAGTGGCTGCTGTGGTGTTGTTGTGTATCCCTGTCTCCTATCAGTGGCTGCTGTGGTGTTGTTGTGTATCCCTGTCTCCTATCAGTGGCTGCTGTGGTGTTGTTGTGTATCCCTGTCTCCTATCAGTAGGCTACATAGAGAATAGGGTACCATCTGCGATGCAGCCATGGTTCCAGGTGAATATCAGTGATATCAGGTTGATAGGAGGGTAATAGAACAGTCATAACTCACTAATACCTGTCATAGAACAGTCATAACTCACTAATGTCATAGAACATTCATAACTCACTAATCCCTGTCATAGAACAGTCATAACCCTCTATTAAGTGTCATAGAACAGTCATAACTCACTAATACCTGTCATAGAGCAGTCATAACTCACTAATACCTGTCATAGAACAGTCGAAAGTCATTAATACGTGTCATAAAACATTCATAACTCGCTAATACTTGTAATAGAACAGTCATAACTCACTATTACGTGTCATAGAACAGTCATAACTCACTAATACCTGTCATAGAGCAGTCATAACTCACTAATACCTGTCATAGAACAGTCATAACTCACTAATACCTGTCATAGAACAGTCATAACTCACTAATACGGGTAGTAGAACAGTCATAACTCACTAATACCTGTCATAGAACAGTCATAACTCACTAATGTCATAGAACATTCATAACTCACTAATCCCTGTCATAGAACAGTCATAACCCTCTATTAAGTGTCATAGAACAGTCATAACTCACTAATACCTGTCATAGAGCAGTCATAACTCACTAATACCTGTCATAGAACAGTCGAAAGTCATTAATACGTGTCATAAAACATTCATAACTCGCTAATACTTGTAATAGAACAGTCATAACTCACTATTACGTGTCATAGAACAGTCATAACTCACTAATACCTGTCATAGAGCAGTCATAACTCACTAATACCTGTCATAGAACAGTCATAACTCACTAATACCTGTCATAGAACAGTCATAACTCACTAATACGGGTAGTAGAACAGTCATAACTCACTAATACCTGTCATAGAACAGTCATAACTCACTAATACGTGTCATAGAACAGTCATAAGTCACTAATACGTGTCATAGAACATTCATAACTCACTAATACCTGTCATAGAACAGTCATAACTCACTCTTACATGTCATAGAACAGTCATATTTCACTAATACCTGTCGTAGAACTGTCATAACTCACTAATACCTGTCATAGAACTGTCATAAGTCACTAATACCTGTCATAGAACAGTCATAACTCACTAATACCTGTCATAGAACAGTCATAAGACACTAATACCTGTCATAGAACAGTCATAAGTCACTAATACTTGTCATAGAACAGTCATAACTCACTAATACTTGTCATTGAACAGTCATAACTCACTAATACTTGTCATAGAACCACAGATTCTATGACAAATGAACAATGACAAATGAACAAGGCCTGAGTTGATGTGTTCAGTTCGATTTGAGGGTCAAGGTTGGCTTATCCTGACGACTCACACTGAATTCTTCCGCTGCTCTGTCATTCGCTACATTCTTCAATCTGAGACTGCCATCGGTGAAGTCGTTTGTGGTGACGAGGGGCACGAGAAGTCGTACGAACCAAAGTCATCAGCGGTTGAATCATCTGGAACCAATCAGAGTTTCAAAGCCAACGAAGAATGTTTTAACCTTCGCCGTCCACGTGTGTTCTGGCTCTGGCCCAACCCATCGGTTTATGGACCAATCAGACGGTCCCGAATGTGTTGGCGTTCGGGGAAGGGTACTCAGATCCAGACTCATTGCGGAGAAGAAACTATCATCTGTACGTGTGGCGTAGCGTTTGGCCTGAGCAAGGAGGCTGGGTCGCCAGGAAATGATTGTCCTGCGAGGCAACAGGAAACACAGGCACTTGAAACTGATTCACAACATGCTGCCAACAACGCTACACAGTGACATGAGATCGGTGTCACATGTCAAAATGTCCCAAACCACAATGGATTTAACCATCCATCATTATACTGTACCTAAGACGTCATGTTCGTCATGGGAAGTCTAAGAGTACCTGGGTGATATTTAGATACCCAGGAGAAAGGTATAACGAACATCTATCAAAACAAAACCTTTGTTCCTGTTTCTGGGTGGAGAGTTGAGGACTAAAAGGTCCCAGAGGACATGACAAGTCTAAGAGGATCTGTGGGTGCATTGACGTCATCCTGCGCCTCTTATTACAGAGATGTGAATGGACAGGAGAGAAAAAGAGAGATGCATCAGGCTAT
Source organism: Salmo salar (assembly GCF_905237065.1). Taxonomy (NCBI): domain Eukaryota; kingdom Metazoa; phylum Chordata; class Actinopteri; order Salmoniformes; family Salmonidae; genus Salmo; species Salmo salar. The sequence continues at coordinate 90,837,929 of NC_059457.1, forward strand.
TGAAATATATAAACAATACCTCTTCATTCTGCCTGGGATAAGTGTAGGAGCTGAGGTTCTGGAGAACTTCTAGCTCAAGTAGTAATTGGTCCAACAGGGAGCACGTCTTGAGTGCTCTAAGGTCCTCTCCTCTCCTCTCCTCTCCTCTCCTCTCCTCTCCTCTCCTCTCCTCTCCTCTCCTCTCCTCTCCTCTCCTCTCCTCTCCTCTCCTCTCCTCTCCTCTCCTCTCCTCTCCTCTCCTCTCCTCTCCTCTCCTCTGCCCTCTCCTCCCCTCTCCTCTCCCAAAGGAGAAACTCAAACCGTCATAACGATACCGCTTGTTTTTCTTTCTGCTCAGGTTTATATAGTATATATCAGAATATTAGTAAGGTGAGACACATTCTTCACTCCAGAAAGAACCCCACAGCCAGGTCTGAAATGAGCCCTCCATCTGGCTTCATTTGCATTAGTGCAAAATGCCAATTCAATGAATATTAATAGTTTTAAACGGCAACATACTAATTAAATTTTGAGTGCCACTTGGGGGGAGGATAAGGGGGTAGGGTGGTTATCTGGTGGCCGGTGGAGGGGCCTGGTGAATGCAGAAATAGACCCAGGGGTGCGTCCCAAATGCCACGGGGATTCTGGTCAAAAGTTGTTCAGTATGTAGAGAATAGGGAACCATTTAGGATGCAAACCTTAATCTGCTTTCTATATAGACACCTTTAGCACGGTGTGGGTGGCTATAACCCCCAGACAGAGAGGAGAGAAGGAGAGGGACCTAAAGTGGTTTGTTTTTGTTTCTCTCTCTCTCTCACATCCCCTCTCTTCTGTCCCTCCCTCCCTCCCTCCCTCCCTCCCTCCCTCCCTCCCTCCCTCCCTCCCTCCCTCCCTCCCTCCCTCCCTCCCTCCCTCCCTCCCTCTTTCTCTATTTACTAAACTTCACTTCTCCCCAGTGGGCACACCTTCTATCCCCTAACGCAGCAGAGCAGCTCTTCCTCTGCTCTCTCTCTCTCTCTCTCTCTCTCTCTCTCTCTCTCTCTCTCTCTCTCTCTCTCTCTCTCTCTCTCTCTCTCTCTCTCTCTCTCTCTCTCTCTCTCTCTCTCTCTCTCTCTCTCTCTCTCTCTCTCTCTCTCTCTCTCTCTCTCTCTCTCTCTCTCTCTCTCTCTCTCCTGGCGGGTAGGAAGTGTTGGGCCAGTAACCCAAAGGATGCTGGATCGAATCCCCGAGCTGACATGGTCAAAATCTGTCGTTCTGCCCCTGAGCAAGGCAGTTTAACCCACTGTTCCCCGGGCGCCGATGACGTGGACATCGATTAAGGCAGTCCTCCGCACCTCTCTGATTCAGAGGGGTTGGGTTCATTGCAGAAAACACATTTCAGTTGAATGCATTCAGTTGTACAACCAACTAGGTATTCCCCTTCTCTCTCTCGCTCTTAATTAAATTAAATTAAATTCAAAGGGCTTTATATTGGCATGGGAAACACATGTTTACATTGCCAAAGCAAGTGCAATAGATAAACCAAAGTTTAAAAGTTTAATCTCTCTACTTCTCTATCTCTCGCTCAATCTTTTCCCTCTCTCTCTCACCCTCTCTCTCTCTCTCTCTCACCCTTTCCCCGTCTGTCTGTCTGTCTGTCTGTCTGTCTGTCTGTCTGTCTGTCTGTCTGTCTGTCTGTCTGTCTGTCTGTCTGTCTGTCTGTCTGTCTGTCTGTCTGTCTCTCTCTCTGTCTCTCTCTCTTCATCTCTGTCTGCCTCTCTCTCTTCATCTCTCCCCCTCTCTCTCTCTCTCTCCCCCTCTCTCTCCCCCCTCTCTCTCTCTCTCCCTCTCTGTCTGCCTCTCTCTCTCTCTCTCTCTCTCTCTCTCTCTCTCTCTCTCTCTCTCTCTCTCTCTCTCTCTCTCTCTCTCTCGCCTCTTTCTCCCTATGTCTGTCTGTCTGTCTGTCTGTCTGTCTGTCTGTCTGTCTGTCTGTCTGTCTGTCTGTCTGTCTCTCTCTTTCCCTCTCTGTCTCTCTCCCCCTCTCTCTCCCCCCTCTCTCTCCCTCTCTCTGTCTGCCTCTCTCTCTTCACCCCCCCTCTCTCTTCATCTCCCCCTCTGTCTCCCCCTCTTTCTCCCCCCTCTCTCTCTCCCTCTCTGTCTGCCTCTCTCTGTCTGCCTCTCTTTCCCTCTATCTCCCTCTATCTCCCTCTCTCTCTCCCTCTCTCTCCCTCAACAGTATCTTTAGTTGCAGTGTTGTAATAATGATTGGTAGTGTAAAGATGACCTCCAGGTTTGAGTGTTATTAAGGCTGATTACTGGGCAGGTTTATCATGTACTTCATGTCTTCAGGCCTGTGTGTGTGTGTAGCATAAGATCACACACTAAAGAGGCGAGCAAACTTCTCAAGCTCAATTCATGTCTAGTCCAGTAGACAAACAACAGTTCAGCAGGGAGGAAGGTTGTTTGAAGTTAAGGGAACTACATTGGGACTCATACCATCTAATAGAAAGATAGTGAGGTTCGCTGTGAGAACACGTTTCAAACTCAATTCAAGTCCTGTTCGATAACGGAACAGTGGTTATATGTTTTACAGTTCTGTAGTTTCTCCCAAAGGACCTACAGATGTTGGTGTGAAGGTGTGTGTGTGTTTCTCTCTCTGTGTGTGTGTGTGTGTGTGTGTGTGTGTGTGTGTGTGTGTGTGTGTGTGTGTGTGTGTGTGTTCTTCTCATTCTACAATATTGTATTCTTCTTCATAGGACTTCCCCTAGTAAGGTGTCTGAAGTCTTGTTCCTCTTGTCTCAGTCCCTTAGTAGTCTCTGGTGGTGGATAAAAGGGTTTGCCACTTTAGGGGACAAGTAGGGGACTATAGCTACAAATGTTATATGACTGTTTCCAACCCTCTCCTCGGGGCATGAAAGCTACCGAGGCAGGACTCTGTTAAAGCTACATGCTATGGGTTTGTAAAACAACAAAACAATCATTTAAAATCAAATGACCGTTGAACTGTAACAGCTTCCTTTTTTAAAGTTTAGCTTCAAAAATAAATGAGACTCTCTCGTAGATCCTGACTTGTTAAATGTTTAGTATCTTTTAGTATCCTCCTCCCTTAATTCTTAATAAATACCGCGTCCCAAATGACACCCTATATCTAAAATAGTGCACTATATAGGGGATAGGGAACCAATCGGGACGTATATAATGTCACCCTCCTTGTGTGATAACTAATAAAAGTGATTTAGATTAACGCCCAGGCGACACATCAGTTACTTCCTCAAAGAGGTTCCCACGACGACGTGTCCTTAGCAACCCATCTTTCTTTGTTGACAGATTGATTATTTTCGGGACAGGAAGCAGCATCCCTTCTAAAGTAGTGCACTATGTAGGGAATAGGGTTCCATTTGGGATGCGGACTCTGTCTGTCTCTGTCTCTCTCTCTCTCTGACGTGCTGGGACACTGTTTGGTAGACAACCTAGACAGAGTACAGTCGGTCACATACACTTTGTTGGATACAAATGAGTAGTCATGAAAAAACAATCCCCCCTAAAGAAATATGTATTGTCACATACAGCCGATATGTGTAATGTGTTATTTTACAATCTGAATAGACTTCTCTTCTCTGTTTCTGTAATCTGAAGAGACCTCTCCTCTCTGTAATCTGAAAAAACCTCTCCTCTCTGTTTCTGTAATCTGAAGAGACCTATCTTCTCTGTTTCTGTAATCTGAAGAGACCTCTCCTCTCTCCTCTGTAATCTGAAGAGACCTCTCTTCTCTGTTTCTGTAATCTGAAGAGACCTCTCTTCTCTGTTTCTGTAATCTGAAAAAACCTCTCCTCTCTGTTTCTGTAATCTGAAGAGACCTCTCCTCTCTGTAATCTGAAGAGACCTCTCTTCTCTGTTTCTGTAATCTGAAGAGACCTCTCTTCTCTGTTTCTGTAATCTGAAGAGACCTCTCCTCTCTGTTTCTGTAATCTGAAGAGACCTCTCCTCTCTGTTTCTGTAATCTGAAGAGACTTCTCTTCTCTGTTTCTGTAATCTGAAGAGACCTCTCCCCTCTGTAATCTGAAGAGACCTCTCCCCTCTGTAATCTGAAGAGACCTCTCCTCTCTCCTCTCTATAATCTGAAGAGACCTCTCCTCTCTCCTCTCTATAATCTGAAGAGACCTCTCCTCTCTCCTCTCTATAATCTGAAGAGACCTCTCCTCTCTCCTCTCTATAATCTGAAGAGACCTCTCTTCTCTGTTTCTGTAATCTGAAGAGTCTCTCCTCCCTGTTTCTGTAATCTGAAGAGACCTCTCCCCTCTGTAATCTGAAGAGTCTCTCCTCTCTGTTTCTGTAATCTATTCTCTGTCTGAGATATTGTTTTATTGCACGGCGATAGTCAAGTCTTCTTACCACAGTCTATTCCTGGGTGCTGCTTTGTGCTCGGGGGGCCAATTCTGCTCTGTGTGTGTGTTTGTCTTCTGTGTGTCTGTTTGTGTGTTTGTCTGCTTGCAGTATGTGTGTGTGTGTGTGTGTGTGTGTGTGTGTGTGTGTGTGTGTGTGTGTGTGTGTGTGTGTGTGTGTGTGTGTGTGTGTGTGTGTGTGTGTGTGTGTGTGTGTGTGTGTGTTGTACAGGGACGTTGACCATAAATCTGTATTGTTCTAGTATTCATTACAACCTTCCACCATGTTCCTAGTTGTCTGTCCCTGTGGGAGAAGCTAATGATATTCAGAGAGGCAGGCAGACCAGGCCACGGTGTTAAGCACTCATACAGAGAGGAACGGTCCGTTGGTAAAATAATAATGGCAGCAAAGCAGTAAATGGTGATGCACTTCAAGTTGAGGTCGGGATCGGCTGGAGAGGAGGAGGTGGAGGAGGAGAGAGGAAGAGGAGGAGGAGGAGGAGGAGAGAGAAAGAAGAGGAAGAGGAGGAGGGAGGAAGAAGAGGAAGAGGAGGAGGGAGGAGGAGGAGAGAAGAGGAGGAGGCAGGAGGAAGAGGAGGGAAGAGGAGTTAAGAGGAGGAGGAGGAGGAGGAGGAGGAGAGAGGAAGAGGAGGAGGAGAGAGAAAGAAGAGGAAGAGGAGGAAGAGGAGGAGGGAGGAAGAAGAGGAAGAGGCGGAGGGAGGAGGAGGAGAGAAGAGGAGGAGGCAGGAGGAAGAGGAGGGAAGAGGAGCTAAGAGGAGGAGGAGGAGGAGGAGGAGAGAGGAAGAGGTAGAGGAGGAGGAGGAGAGAGAAAGAAGAGGAAGAGGAGGAGGGAGGAGGAGAGAGAGGTGGAAGAGGAGGTAAAGGAGGAAGAGCAGGGTTCTGTTTGAAGATATTACTGTAAAACTTTTCTCTGTAAATTTACAGCATTATACTGGCACCAGAGTTGCCAGTTTAAATACTGTAATTTAGCTTTACAGCAGAGATGCTGTATTATATTTTACAGTACTAGTTTCCTTACTTTAAAACATATTACAGCATCCCTGTCGTAAAGCCTAATTACAGTATTAAGCAGCCAACTCTGGTGTGTGTGTCTGCGTGCGATGTGTGTGTGTCTTCTTGCAGTGTGTGTGTGTGTGTGTGTGTGTGTGTGTGTGTGTGTGTGTGTGTGTGTCTGCGTGCAGTGTACGTGTGTGTGTGTGTCTGCGTGCAGTGTACGTGTGTGTGTGTGTCTGCGTGCAGTGTACGTGTGTGTGTGTGTGTGTCTGCGTGCAGTGTACGTGTGTGTGTGTGTCTGCGTGCAGTGTGTGTGTGTGTCTGCATGCAGTGTGTGTGTGTGACTGCGTGCAGTGTGTGTGTGTGTCTGCATGCAGTGTGTGTGTGCGTGTGTGACTGCGCGCAGTGTACGTGGGAAGTTCTCTGTGAAGTCTAAATGTAAGAAAAACAATACATAAAATAATTTAAATTAGTAACAACATTAATAGAAGTAGCAACAGTGAACACAAACAGTATGTCACCACATAAGAGCATCAATACAACACTCACTTCAAAATTATATTGTGTGCCTGTGTGTGTCTGTGTCTTTGTGTGTGTGTGTGTGTGTGTGTGTGTGTGTGTGTGTGTGTGTGTGTGTGTGTGTGTGTGTGTGTGTGTGTGTGTGTGTGTGTGTGTGTGGGTGTGGAGAGTGGAGAGTGGGGGAGAGAGAGAGAGACAAAGAGAGAGAGAGAATGTAAAAAATGTAAAAATGAGACGGAAAAATGTTTGGTTCCTTATAGAACTGAAAAGGCTTCATATGGAACCCCTAAAAGTTCTATATAGAACCCTCTTATAGGGTTCCTTGATAAGAACCTTAGAGGTTCCATATAGAACCCCGCATGGTGCCATGTATGAATTATGGCTACCACTATTAAATAGGAATATTTTATTATTCTGAGCCGAGTATATAATTAACTGGGTGCTTCGAGCCCTGAATGCTGATTGGCTGAAAGCCGTGGTTTATCAGTCCGTATACCACGGTTATGACAAAACATTTATTTTTACTGCTCTAATTACGTTGGTAACCAGTTTATAATAGCAATAAGGCACCTCGGTGGGGGTTTGTGGTATATTGACCAATATACCCCTTCCCCTTGGACCTTAATGCTTAAATAAACAATCAAATAATGGACAAAATAATAGAATTTGTCATTAAATGCAAATATGGAAATATGCCCTGGTGGCATCTGTTTGTTTGAATGATGACCCACATCAACTCTGGCTGACCTGTTTACAATACAATACGATACGATACAATACAATACAATACGATACAATACAATACAATACAATACAATACAATAAAATACAATACGATACGATACGATACAATACAATACAATACAATACAATACAATACAATACAATACAATACAATACAATACAATACAATACAATACAATACGATACAATACGATACAATACGATACAATACAATACAATACAATACAATACGATACGATACAATACAATACAATACAATACAATGAACTCCATTAGTTACAGTCTCAACCTCCCTCCAAACAGCAGACCTCACACATACAGCTGGGACGAGCACATTCTCAAGCTGCAGTGCAGGTCTCCTGGATGGACAGCTTGTTGTGGGGTTAAGGGCCTTGCTCAAGGGCCCAACGGTAGGGGAATGTTTTGAGGATGTGAACCCAGGTGCCCTCCAGTTGTCAGATTCATTTCGATCCCTTTTTTTCCCCAGAACCCGGCCCGCGATTCGAACCGACCACAGGTCCAACTCCTTATCCGGCTGGGTACCTTGCATCACTGGTCCAACTCCTTATCCGACTGGGTACCTGCATCACAGGTCCAACTCCTTATCTGGCTGGGTACCTGCATCACAGGTCCAACTCCTTAGCCGGCTGGGTACCTGCATCACAGGTCCAACTCCTTAGCCGCTGGGTACCTGCATCACTGGTCCAACTCCTTAGGCGGCTGGGTACCTGCATCACAGGTCCAACTCCTTGTCCAGCTGGGTACATGCATCACTGGTCCAACTCCTTAGCCAGCTGGGTACCTGCATCACAGGTCCAACTCCTTATCCGGCTGGGTACCTGCATCACAGGTCCAACTCCTTAGCCGGCTGGGTACCTGCATCACTGGTCCAACTCCTTAGCCGGCTGGGTACCTGCATCACAGGTCCAACTCCTTAGCTGGCTGGGTACCTGCATCACAGGTCCAACTCTTTATCCGGCTGGGTACCTGCATCACAGGTCCAACTCCTTAGCCGGCTGGGTACCTGCATCACAGGTCCAACTCCTTAGCTGGCTGGGTACCTGCATCACAGGTCCAACTCCTTAGCCAGCTGGGTACCTGCATCACAGGTCCAACTCCTTATCCGGCTGGGTACCTGCATCACAGGTTCAACTCCTTAGCTGCTGGGTACCTGCATCACTGGTCCAACTCCTTGTCCGGCTGGGTACATGCATCACAGGTCCAACTCCTTAGCCAGCTGGGTACATGCATCACAGGTCCAACTCCTTAGCCAGCTGGGTACCTGCATCACAGGTCCAACTCCTTAGCCAGCTGGGTACCTGCATCACAGGTTCAACTCCTTATCCGGCTGGGTACCTGCATCACAGGTCCAACTCCTTAGCCGGCTGGGTACCTGCATCACAGGTCCAACTCCTTAGCCAGCTGGGTACCTGCATCACTGGTCCAACTCCTTAGCCAGCTGGGTACCTGCATCACTGGTCCAACTCCTTAGCCAGCTGGGTACCTGCATCACAGGTCCAACTCCTTAGCCGCTGGGTACCTGCATCACTGGTCCAACTCCTTAGCCAGCTGGGTACCTGCATCACTGGTCCAACTCCTTAGCCAGCTGGGTACCTGCATCACAGGTCCAACTCCTTAGCCGCTGGGTACCTGCATCACAGGTCCAACTCCTTAGCAAGCTGGGTACCTGCATCACAGGTTCAACTCCTTAGCCAGCTGGGTACCTGCATCACAGGTCCAACTCCTTAGCCAGCTGGGTACCTGCATCACAGGTTCAACTCCTTATCCGGCTGGGTACCTGCATCACAGGTCCAACTCCTTAGCCGGCTGGGTACCTGCATCACAGGTCCAACTCCTTAGCCAGCTGGGTACCTGCATCACTGGTCCAACTCCTTAGCCAGCTGGGTACCTGCATCACTGGTCCAACTCCTTAGCCAGCTGGGTACCTGCATCACAGGTCCAACTCCTTAGCCGCTGGGTACCTGCATCACTGGTCCAACTCCTTAGCCAGCTGGGTACCTGCATCACTGGTCCAACTCCTTAGCCAGCTGGGTACCTGCATCACAGGTCCAACTCCTTAGCCGCTGGGTACCTGCATCACAGGTCCAACTCCTTAGCAAGCTGGGTACCTGCATCACAGGTTCAACTCCTTAGCCGGCTGGGTACCTGCATCACAGGTTCAACTCCTTAGCTGCTGGGTACCTGCATCACTGGTCCAACTCCTTAGCCAGTTGGGTACCTGCATCACAGGTCCAACTCCTTAGCCGCTGGGTACCTGCATCACTGGTCCAACTCCTTAGCCAGCTGGGTACCTGCATCACTGGTCCAACTCCTTATCTGGCTGGGTACCTGCATCACAGGTCCAACTCCTTAGCCAGCTGGGTACCTGCATCACAGGTCCAACTCCTTAGCCGCTGGGTACCTGCATCACTGGTCCAACTCCTTAGGCGGCTGGGTACCTGCATCACAGGTCCAACTCCTTAGCCAGCTGGGTACCTGCATCACAGGTTCAACTCCTTCTCCGGCTGGGTACCTGCATCACAGGTCCAACTCCTTAGCCGGCTGGGTACCTGCATCACAGGTCCAACTCCTTAGCCAGCTGGGTACCTGCATCACTGGTACAACTCCTTAGCCAGCTGGGTACCTGCATCACAGGTCCAACTCCTTAGCCGCTGGGTACCTGCATCACTGGTCCAACTCCTTAGCCAGCTGGGTACCTGCATCACTGGTCCAACTCCATATCTGGCTGGGTACCTGCATCACAGGTCCAACTCCTTAGCCAGCTGGGTACCTGCATCACAGGTCCAACTCCTTAGCCGCTGGGTACCTGCATCACAGGTCCAACTCCTTAGCCAGCTGGGTACCTGCATCACAGGTTCAACTCCTTAGCCGGCTGGGTACCTGCATCACTGGTCCAACTCCTTAGCTGGCTGGGTACCTGCATCACAGGTCCAACTCCTTAGCCAGCTGGGTACCTGCATCACAGGTCCAACTCTTTATCCGGCTGGGTACCTGCATCACAGGTCCAACTCCTTAGCTGGCTGGGTACCTGCATCACAGGTCCAACTCCTTATCGGCTGGGTACCTGCATCACAGGTCCAACTCCTTAGCCGGCTGGGTACCTGCATCACAGGTCCAACTCCTTAGCTGGCTGGGTACCTGCATCACAGGTCCAACTCCTTATCCGGCTGGGTACCTGCATCCCAGGTCCAACTCCTTAGCCGCTGGGTACCTGCATCACTGGTCCAACTCCTTAGCCAGCTGGGTACCTGCATCACAGGTCCAACTCCTTAGCCGCTGGGTACCTGCATCACAGGTCCAACTCCTTAGCCAGCTGGGTACCTGCATGACAGGTCCAACTCCTTAGCCGCTGGGTACCTGCATCACAGGTCCAACTCCTTCGGCGGATGGGTACCTGCATCACAGGTCAAACTCCTTCGGCGGCTGGGTACCTGCATCACAGGTCCAACTCCTTCGGTGGCTGGGTACCTGCATCACTGGTCCAACTCCTTAGCCAGCTGGGTACCTGCATCACTGGTCCAACTCCTTAGCCAGCTGGGTACCTGCATCACAGGTCCAACTCCTTAGCCGCTGGGTACCTGCATCACTGGTCCAACTCCTTAGGCGGCTGGGTACCTGCATCACAGGTCCAACTCCTTGTCCAGCTGGGTACATGCATCACTGGTCCAACTCCTTAGCCAGCTGGGTACCTGCATCACAGGTCCAACTCCTTATCCGGCTGGGTACCTGCATCACAGGTCCAACTCCTTAGCCGGCTGGGTCCCTGCATCACTGGTCCAACTCCTTAGCCGGCTGGGTACCTGCATCACAGGTCCAACTCCTTAGCTGGCTGGGTACCTGCATCACAGGTCCAACTCCTTAGCCGGCTGGGTACCTGCATCACAGGTCCAACTCTTTATCCGGCTGGGTACCTGCATCACAGGTCCAACTCCTTAGCCGGCTGGGTACCTGCATCACAGGTCCAACTCCTTAGCTGGCTGGGTACCTGCATCACAGGTCCAACTCCTTAGCCAGCTGGGTACCTGCATCACAGGTCCAACTCCTTATCCGGCTGGGTACCTGCATCACAGGTTCAACTCCTTAGCTGCTGGGTACCTGCATCACTGGTCCAACTCCTTGTCCGGCTGGGTACATGCATCACAGGTCCAACTCCTTAGCCAGCTGGGTACCTGCATCACAGGTCCAACTCCTTAGCCAGCTGGGTACCTGCATCACAGGTCCAACTCCTTAGCCAGCTGGGTACCTGCATCACAGGTTCAACTCCTTATCCGGCTGGGTACCTGCATCACAGGTCCAACTCCTTAGCCGGCTGGGTACCTGCATCACAGGTCCAACTCCTTAGCCAGCTGGGTACCTGCATCACTGGTCCAACTCCTTAGCCAGCTGGGTACCTGCATCACTGGTCCAACTCCTTAGCCAGCTGGGTACCTGCATCACAGGTCCAACTCCTTAGCCGCTGGGTACCTGCATCACAGGTCCAACTCCTTAGCCAGCTGGGTACCTGCATCACAGGTCCAACTCCTTAGCCAGCTGGGTACCTGCATCACAGGTCCAACTCCTTAGCCGCTGGGTACCTGCATCACAGGTCCAACTCCTTAGCAAGCTGGGTACCTGCATCACAGGTCCAACTCCTTAGCCAGCTGGGTACCTGCATCACAGGTCCAACTCCTTAGCCGGCTGGGTACCTGCATCACAGGTCCAACTCCTTAGCCGGCTGGGTACCTGCATCACAGGTCCAACTCCTTAGCCGGCTGGGTACCTGCATCACAGGTCCAACTCCTTAGCCAGCTGGGTACCTGCATCACTGGTCCAACTCCTTAGCCAGCTGGGTACCTGCATCACAGGTCCAACTCCTTAGCCGCTGGGTACCTGCATCACAGGTCCAACTCCTTAGCAAGCTGGGTACCTGCATCACTGGTTCAACTCCTTAGCCGGCTGGGTACCTGCATCACAGGTTCAACTCCTTAGCTGCTGGGTACCTGCATCACTGGTCCAACTCCTTAGCCAGTTGGGTACCTGCATCACAGGTCCAACTCCTTAGCCGCTGGGTACCTGCATCACTGGTCCAACTCCTTAGCCAGCTGGGTACCTGCATCACTGGTCCAACTCCTTATCTGGCTGGGTACCTGCATCACAGGTCCAACTCCTTAGCCAGCTGGGTACCTGCATCACAGGTCCAACTCCTTAGCCGCTGGGTACCTGCATCACTGGTCCAACTCCTTAGGCGGCTGGGTACCTGCATCACAGGTCCAACTCCTTAGCCAGCTGGGTACCTGCATCACAGGTTCAGCTCCTTCTCCGGCTGGGTACCTGCATCACAGGTCCAACTCCTTAGCCGGCTGGGTACCTGCATCACAGGTCCAACTCCTTAGCCAGCTGGGTACCTGCATCACTGGTACAACTCCTTAGCCAGCTGGGTACCTGCATCACAGGTCCAACTCCTTAGCCGCTGGGTACCTGCATCACTGGTCCAACTCCTTAGCCAGCTGGGTACCTGCATCACTGGTCCAACTCCATATCTGGCTGGGTACCTGCATCACAGGTCCAACTCCTTAGCCAGCTGGGTACCTGCATCACAGGTCCAACTCCTTAGCCGCTGGGTACCTGCATCACAGGTCCAACTCCTTAGCCAGCTGGGTACCTGCATCACAGGTTCAACTCCTTAGCCGGCTGGGTACCTGCATCACTGGTCCAACTCCTTAGCTGGCTGGGTACCTGCATCACAGGTCCAACTCCTTAGCCAGCTGGGTACCTGCATCACAGGTCCAACTCTTTATCCGGCTGGGTACCTGCATCACAGGTCCAACTCCTTAGCTGGCTGGGTACCTGCATCACAGGTCCAACTCCTTATCGGCTGGGTACCTGCATCACAGGTCCAACTCCTTAGCCGGCTGGGTACCTGCATCACAGGTCCAACTCCTTAGCTGGCTGGGTACCTGCATCACAGGTCCAACTCCTTATCCGGCTGGGTACCTGCATCCCAGGTCCAACTCCTTAGCCGCTGGGTACCTGCATCACTGGTCCAACTCCTTAGCCAGCTGGGTACCTGCATCACAGGTCCAACTCCTTAGCCGCTGGGTACCTGCATCACAGGTCCAACTCCTTAGCCAGCTGGGTACCTGCATGACAGGTCCAACTCCTTAGCCGCTGGGTACCTGCATCACAGGTCCAACTCCTTCGGCGGATGGGTACCTGCATCACAGGTCAAACTCCTTGAGCCAGGCTGGGTACCTGCATCACTGGTCCAACTCCTTAGCCAGCTGGGTACCTGCATCACTGGTCCAACTCCTTAGCCAGCTGGGTACCTGCATCACAGGTCCAACTCCTTAGCCGGCTGGGTACCTGCATCACTGGTCCAACTCCTTAGCCAGCTGGGTACCTGCATCACTGGTCCAACTCCTTATCTGGCTGGGTACCTGCATCACAGGTCCAACTCCTTAGCCAGCTGGGTACCTGCATCACAGTTCCAACTCCTTAGCCGCTGGGTACCTGCATCACTGGTCCAACTCCTTAGGCGGCTGGGTACCTGCATCACAGGTCCAACTCCTTGTCCAGCTGGGTACATGCATCACTGGTCCAACTCCTTAGCCAGCTGGGTACCTGCATCACAGGTCCAACTCCTTATCCGGCTGGGTACCTGCATCACAGGTCCAACTCCTTAGCCGGCTGGGTCCCTGCATCACAGGTCCAACTCCTTAGCCGGCTGGGTACCTGCATCACAGGTCCAAATCCTTAGCTGGCTGGGTACCTGCATCACAGGTCCAACTCCTTAGCCGGCTGGGTACCTGCATCACAGGTCCAACTCCTTAGCCGGCTGGGTACCTGCATCACAGGTCCAACTCCTTAGCCGGCTGGGTACCTGCATCACAGGTCCAACTCCTTAGCCAGCTGGGTACCTGCATCACAGGTCCAACTCCTTAGCTGCTGGGTACCTGCATCACAGGTCCAACTCCTTGTCCGGCTGGGTACATGCATCACAGATCCAACTCCTTAGCCAGCTGGGTACCTGCATCACAGGTCCAACTCCTTAGCCGGCTGGGTACCTGCATCACAGGTCCAACTCCTTAGCTGGCTGGGTACCTGCATCACAGGTCCAACTCCTTAGCCAGCTGGGTACCTGCATCACAGGTCCAACTCCTTAGCCAGCTGGGTACCTGCATCACAGGTCCAACTCCTTAGCCAGCTGGGTACCTGCATCACTGGTCCAACTCCTTAGCCAGCTGGGTACCTGCATCACAGGTCCAACTCCTTAGCCAGCTGGGTACCTGCATCACATGTTCAACTCCTTATCCGGCTGGGTACCTGCATCACAGGTCCAACTCCTTAGCCGGCTGGGTACCTGCATCACAGGTCCAACTCCTTAGCCAGCTGGGTACCTGCATCACTGGTCCAACTCCTTAGCCAGCTGGGTACCTGCATCACTGGTCCAACTCCTTAGCCAGCTGGGTACCTGCATCACAGGTCCAACTCCTTAGCCGCTGGGTACCTGCATCACTGGTCCAACTCCTTAGCCAGCTGGGTACCTGCATCACTGGTCCAACTCCTTATCTGGCTGGGTACCTGCATCACAGGTCCAACTCCTTAGCCAGCTCGGTACCTGCATCACAGGTCCAACTCCTTAGCCGCTGGGTACCTGCATCACAGGTCCAACTCCTTAGCCAGCTGGGTACCTGCATCACAGGTTCAACTCCTTAGCCGGCTGGGTACCTGCATCACAGGTTCAACTCCTTAGCTGCTGGGTACCTGCATCACTGGTCCAACTCCTTAGCCAGTTGGGTACCTGCATCACAGGTCCAACTCCTTAGCCGCTGGGTACCTGCATCACTGGTCCAACTCCTTAGCCAGCTGGGTACCTGCATCACTGGTCCAACTCCTTATCTGGCTGGGTACCTGCATCACAGGTCCAACTCCTTAGCCAGCTGGGTACCTGCATCACAGATCCAACTCCTTAGCCGCTGGGTACCTGCATCACTGGTCCAACTTCTTAGGCGGCTGGGTACCTGCATCACAGGTCCAACTCCTTAGCCAGCTGGGTACCTGCATCACAGGTTCAACTCCTTATCCGGCTGGGTACCTGCATCACAGGTCCAACTCCTTAGCCGGCTGGGTACCTGCATCACAGGTCCAACTCCTTAGCCAGCTGGGTACCTGCATCACTGGTCCAACTCCTTAGCTGCTGGGTACCTGCATCACTGGTCCAACTCCTTAGCCAGCTGGGTACCTGCATCACAGGTCCAACTCCTTAGCCGCTGGGTACCTGCATCACTGGTCCAACTCCTTAGCCAGCTGGGTACCTGCATCACTGGTCCAACTCCTTATCTGGCTGGGTACCTGCATCACAGGTCCAACTCCTTAGCCAGCTGGGTACCTGCATCACAGGTCCAACTCCTTAGCCGCTGGGTACCTGCATCACAGGTCCAACTCCTTAGCCAGCTGGGTACCTGCATCACAGGTTCAACTCCTTAGCCGGCTGGGTACCTGCATCACTGGTCCAACTCCTTAGCTGGCTGGGTACCTGCATCACAGGTCCAACTCCTTAGCCAGCTGGGTACCTGCATCACAGGTCCAACTCTTTATCCGGCTGGGTACCTGCATCACAGGTCCAACTCCTTAGCTGGCTGGGTACCTGCATCACAGGTCCAACTCCTTATCGGCTGGGTACCTGCATCAGAGGTCCAACTCCTTAGCCGGCTGGGTACCTGCATCACAGGTCCAACTCCTTAGCTGGCTGGGTACCTGCATCACAGGTCCAACTCCTTATCCGGCTGGGTACCTGCATCCCAGGTCCAACTCCTTAGCCGCTGGGTACCTGCATCACTGGTCCAACTCCTTAGCCAGCTGGGTACCTGCATCACAGGTCCAACTCCTTAGCCGCTGGGTACCTGCATCACAGGTCCAACTCCTTAGCCAGCTGGTTACCTGCATCACAGGTCCAACTCCTTAGCCGCTGGGTACCTGCATCACAGGTCCAACTCTTTATCCGGCTGGGTACCTGCATCACAGGTCCAACTCCTTAGCCGGCTGGGTACCTGCATCACAGGTCCAACTCCTTAGCTGGCTGGGTACCTGCATCACAGGTCCAACTCCTTAGCCAGCTGGGTACCTGCATCACAGGTCCAACTCCTTATCCGGCTGGGTACCTGCATCACAGGTTCAACTCCTTAGCTGCTGGGTACCTGCATCACTGGTCCAACTCCTTGTCCGGCTGGGTACATGCATCACAGGTCCAATTCCTTAGCCAGCTGGGTACATGCATCACAGGTCCAACTCCTTAGCCAGCTGGGTACCTGCATCACTGGTTCAACTCCTTAGCCAGCTGGGTACCTGCATCACAGGTCCAACTCCTTAGCCAGCTGGGTACCTGCATCACAGGTTCAACTCCTTATCCGGCTGGGTACCTGCATCACAGGTCCAACTCCTTAGCCGGCTGGGTACCTGCATCACAGGTCCAACTCCTTAGCCAGCTGGGTACCTGCATCACTGGTCCAACTCCTTAGCCAGCTGGGTACCTGCATCACTGGTCCAACTCCTTAGCCAGCTGGGTACCTGCATCACAGGTCCAACTCCTTAGCCGCTGGGTACCTGCATCACTGGTCCAACTCCTTAGCCAGCTGGGTACCTGCATCACTGGTCCAACTCCTTATCTGGCTGGGTACCTGCATCACAGGTCCAACTCCTTAGTCAGCTGGGTACCTGCATCACAGGTCCAACTCCTTAGCCGCTGGGTACCTGCATCACAGGTCCAACTCCTTAGCAAGCTAGGTACCTGCATCACAGGTTCAACTCCTTAGCCGGCTGGGTACCTGCATCACAGGTTCAACTCCTTAGCTGCTGGGTACCTGCATCACTGGTCCAACTCCTTTGCCAGTTGGGTACCTGCATCACAGGTCCAACTCCTTAGCCGCTGGGTACCTGCATCACTGGTCCAACTCCTTAGCCAGCTGGGTACCTGCATCACTGGTCCAACTCCTTATCTGGCTGGGTACCTGCATCACAGGTCCAACTCCTTAGCCAGCTGGGTACCTGCATCACAGGTCCAACTCCTTAGCCGCTGGGTACCTGCATCACTGGTCCAACTCCTTAGGCGGCTGGGTACCTGCATCACAGGTCCAACTCCTTAGCCAGCTGGGTACCTGCATCACAGGTTCAACTCCTTCTCCGGCTGGGTACCTGCATCACAGGTCCAACTCCTTAGCCGGCTGGGTACCTGCATCACAGGTCCAACTCCTTAGCCAGCTGGGTACCTGCATCACTGGTCCAACTCCTTAGCCAGCTGGGTACCTGCATCACAGGTCCAACTCCTTAGCCGCTGGGTACCTGCATCACTGGTCCAACTCCTTAGCCAGCTGGGTACCTGCATCACTGGTCCAACTCCATATCTGGCTGGGTACCTGCATCACAGGTCCAACTCCTTAGCCAGCTGGGTACCTGCATCACAGGTTCAACTCCTTCTCCGGCTGGGTACCTGCATCACAGGTCCAACTCCTTAGCCGGCTGGGTACCTGCATCACAGGTCCAACTCCTTAGCCAGCTGGGTACCTGCATCACTGGTCCAACTCCTTAGCCAGCTGGGTACCTGCATCACAGGTCCAACTCCTTAGCCGCTGGGTACCTGCATCACTGGTCCAACTCCTTAGCCAGCTGGGTACCTGCATCACTGGTCCAACTCCATATCTGGCTGGGTACCTGCATCACAGGTCCAACTCCTTAGCCAGCTGGGTACCTGCATCACAGGTCCAACTCCTTAGCCGCTGGGTACCTGCATCACAGGTCCAACTCCTTAGCCAGCTGGGTACCTGCATCACAGGTTCAACTCCTTAGCTGGCTGGGTACCTGCATCACTGGTCCAACTCCTTAGCTGGCTGGGTACCTGCATCACAGGTCCAACTCCTTAGCCAGCTGGGTACCTGCATCACAGGTCCAACTCTTTATCCGGCTGGGTACCTGCATCACAGGTCCAACTCCTTAGCTGGCTGGGTACCTGCATCACAGGTCCAACTCCTTATCGGCTGGGTACCTGCATCACAGGTCCAACTCCTTAGCCGGCTGGGTACCTGCATCACAGGTCCAACTCCTTAGCTGGCTGGGTACCTGCATCACAGGTCCAACTCCTTATCCGGCTGGGTACCTGCATCACAGGTCCAACTCCTTAGCCGCTGGGTACCTGCATCACAGGTCCAACTCCTTAGCAAGCTAGGTACCTGCATCACAGGTTCAACTCCTTAGCCGGCTGGGTACCTGCATCACAGGTTCAACTCCTTAGCTGCTGGGTACCTGCATCACTGGTCCAACTCCTTTGCCAGTTGGGTACCTGCATCACAGGTCCAACTCCTTAGCCGCTGGGTACCTGCATCACTGGTCCAACTCCTTAGCCAGCTGGGTACCTGCATCACTGGTCCAACTCCTTATCTGGCTGGGTACCTGCATCACAGGTCCAACTCCTTAGCCAGCTGGGTACCTGCATCACAGGTCCAACTCCTTAGCCGCTGGGTACCTGCATCACTGGTCCAACTCCTTAGGCGGCTGGGTACCTGCATCACAGGTCCAACTCCTTAGCCAGCTGGGTACCTGCATCACAGGTTCAACTCCTTCTCCGGCTGGGTACCTGCATCACAGGTCCAACTCCTTAGCCGGCTGGGTACCTGCATCACAGGTCCAACTCCTTAGCCAGCTGGGTACCTGCATCACTGGTCCAACTCCTTAGCCAGCTGGGTACCTGCATCACAGGTCCAACTCCTTAGCCGCTGGGTACCTGCATCACTGGTCCAACTCCTTAGCCAGCTGGGTACCTGCATCACTGGTCCAACTCCATATCTGGCTGGGTACCTGCATCACAGGTCCAACTCCTTAGCCAGCTGGGTACCTGCATCACAGGTCCAACTCCTTAGCCGCTGGGTACCTGCATCACAGGTCCAACTCCTTAGCCAGCTGGGTACCTGCATCACAGGTTCAACTCCTTAGCCGGCTGGGTACCTGCATCACTGGTCCAACTCCTTAGCTGGCTGGGTACCTGCATCACAGGTCCAACTCCTTAGCCAGCTGGGTACCTGCATCACAGGTCCAACTCTTTATCCGGCTGGGTACCTGCATCACAGGTCCAACTCCTTAGCTGGCTGGGTACCTGCATCACAGGTCCAACTCCTTATCGGCTGGGTACCTGCATCACAGGTCCAACTCCTTAGCCGGCTGGGTACCTGCATCACAGGTCCAACTCCTTAGCTGGCTGGGTACCTGCATCACAGGTCCAACTCCTTATCCGGCTGGGTACCTGCATCCCAGGTCCAACTCCTTAGCCGCTGGGTACCTGCATCACTGGTCCAACTCCTTAGCCAGCTGGGTACCTGCATCAAAGGTCCAACTCCTTAGCCGCTGGGTACCTGCATCACAGGTCCAACTCCTTAGCCAGCTGGGTACCTGCATGACAGGTCCAACTCCTTAGCCGCTGGGTACCTGCATCACAGGTCCAACTCCTTCGGCGGATGGGTACCTGCATCACAGGTCAAACTCCTTCGGCGGCTGGGTACCTGCATCACAGGTCCAACTCCTTCGGTGGCTGGGTACCTGCATCACTGGTCCAACTCCTTAGCCAGCTGGGTACCTGCATCACTGGTCCAACTCCTTATCCAGCTGGGTACCTGCATCACAGGTCCAACTCCTTAGCCGGCTGGGTCCCTGCATCACAGGTCCAACTCCTTAGCCGGCTGGGTACCTGCATCACAGGTCCAAATCCTTAGCTGGCTGGGTACCTGCATCACAGGTCCAACTCCTTAGCCGGCTGGGTTCCTGCATCACAGGTCCAACTCTTTATCCGGCTGGGTACCTGCATCACAGGTCCAACTCCTTAGCCGGCTGGGTACCTGCATCACAGGTCCAACTCCTTAGCTGGCTGGGTACCTGCATCACAGGTCCAACTCCTTAGCCAGCTGGGTACCTGCATCACAGGTCCAACTCCTTAGCCGCTGGGTACCTGCATCACAGGTCCAACTCCTTAGCTGCTGGGTACCTGCATCACTGGTCCAACTCCTTGTCCGGCTGGGTACATGCATCACAGGTCCAACTCCTTAGCCAGCTGGGTACCTGCATCACAGGTTCAACTCCTTATCCAGCTGGGTACCTGCATCACAGGTCCAACTCCTTAGCCGGCTGGGTACCTGCATCACAGGTCCAACTCCTTAGCCAGCTGGGTACCTGCATCACAGGTCCAACTCCTTAGCCGGCTGGGTACCTGCATCACAGGTCCAACTCCTTAGCCGGCTGGGTACCTGCATCACAGGTCCAACTCCTTAGCCGGCTGGGTACCTGCATCACAGGTCCAACTCCTTAGCCGGCTGGGTACCTGCATCACAGGTCCAACTCCTTAGCCAGCTGGGTACCTGCATCACTGGTCCAACTCCTTAGCCAGCTGGGTACCTGCATCACTGGTCCAACTCCTTAGCCAGCTGGGTACCTGCATCACAGGTCCAACTCCTTAGCCGCTGGGTACCTGCATCACTGGTCCAACTCCTTAGCCAGCTGGGTACCTGCATCACTGGTCCAACTCCTTATCTGGCTGGGTACCTGCATCACAGGTCCAACTCCTTAGCCAGCTGGGTACCTGCATCACAGGTCCAACTCCTTAGCCGCTGGGTACCTGCATCACAGGTCCAACTCCTTAGCCAGCTGGGTACCTGCATCACAGGTTCAACTCCTTAGCCGGCTGGGTACCTGCATCACAGGTTCAACTCCTTAGCTGCTGGGTACCTGCATCACTGGTCCAACTCCTTAGCCAGTTGGGTACCTGCATCACAGGTCCAACTCCTTAGCCGCTGGGTACCTGCATCACTGGTCCAACTCCTTAGCCAGCTGGGTACCTGCATCACTGGTCCAACTCCTTATCTGGCTGGGTACCTGCATCACAGGTCCAACTCCTTAGCCAGCTGGGTACCTGCATCACAGATCCAACTCCTTAGCCGCTGGGTACCTGCATCACTGGTCCAACTTCTTAGGCGGCTGGGTACCTGCATCACAGGTCCAACTCCTTAGCCAGCTGGGTACCTGCATCACAGGTTCAACTCCTTATCCGGCTGGGTACCTGCATCACAGGTCCAACTCCTTAGCCGGCTGGGTACCTGCATCACAGGTCCAACTCCTTAGCCAGCTGGGTACCTGCATCACTGGTCCAACTCCTTAGCCAGCTGGGTACCTGCATCACTGGTCCAACTCCTTAGCCAGCTGGGTACCTGCATCACTGGTCCAACTCCTTATCTGGCTGGGTACCTGCATCACAGGTCCAACTCCTTAGCCAGCTGGGTACCTGCATCACAGGTCCAACTCCTTAGCCGCTGGGTACCTGCATCACAGGTCCAACTCCTTAGCCAGCTGGGTACCTGCATCACAGGTTCAACTCCTTAGCTGGCTGGGTACCTGCATCACAGGTCCAACTCCTTAGCCAGCTGGGTACCTGCATCACAGTTCCAACTCTTTATCCGGCTGGGTACCTGCATCACAGGTCCAACTCCTTAGCTGGCTGGGTACCTGCATCACAGGTCCAACTCCTTATCGGCTGGGTACCTGCATCAGAGGTCCAACTCCTTAGCCGGCTGGGTACCTGCATCACAGGTCCAACTCCTTAGCTGGCTGGGTACCTGCATCACAGGTCCAACTCCTTATCCGGCTGGGTACCTGCATCCCAGGTCCAACTCCTTAGCCGCTGGGTACCTGCATCACTGGTCCAACTCCTTAGCCAGCTGGGTACCTGCATCACAGGTCCAACTCCTTAGCCGCTGGGTACCTGCATCACAGGTCCAACTCCTTAGCCAGCTGGTTACCTGCATCACAGGTCCAACTCCTTAGCCGCTGGGTACCTGCATCACAGGTCCAACTCCTTCGGCGGATGGGTACCTGCATCACAGGTCAAACTCCTTCGGCGGCTGGGTACCTGCATCACAGGTCCAACTCCTTCGGTGGCTGGGTACCTGCATCACAGGTCCAACTCCTTATCTGGCTGGGTACCTGCATCACAGGTCCAACTCCTTATCCGGCTGGGTACCTGCATCACAGGTCCAACTCGTTATGAAGACTAAATGCCCAGCAGACACATCATTATTATGATGTAGAAGAACAACTTACATTGCAGTTGTTGTCAGCAGCAGCAGAAAGAGAGATCCTCTGCCTCTGATAGTTCTGGGTTAGTGCCAGACGGAGAAAAACATAGTGTGTTAAAAGTCAGGTAATGATTAACTAGGCGATTAATCACCAAGACTTATTACACATAATTTATTATAAATTATTTATACATACCTCCTCTCAGTTAGCAACAGTCTTCTAATAGCTTCATGAAACATGTGCTAGTCCCCTCAATTGACTCCACACTGAAATAGTGAATTAAAGAAACATTTAGCTAATTGCTAATATCAGGCTGGCTCTGTACCTCTATTTGGCATATCCCATAATAAAAAAGAAAGTATATATGAGAGTTAGCTGGCTAGCTTGTAAAGAGGTGAATTGAAGTAGCCTAGCCTTTTCTGATGTGCTCAAATGTTTCAACTTTATGTATTTCGCCTACAGTTTATCATATGACTTTGGCTTCATATATTTTAATTAAATAATCAACTCTGCTTATCATAATTCCCCGCAAAATAACGTGCTTATTGGTCGGCTGTACTTGAAAGTCCTCTTGCGTCTTCATGCTGGAATGGATTGGCAGTTGGTTTTTAAATCAGAATGGCAGTTACATTTTGAATTGACCGATCCAAAAGGTTCTATGTAGAACTCTTTTTAAATTTATTTATATACTGTTTATCTAACAGGGCATGCTTTCATTAAACATATTATTTCATCTAGCTTCTAGCTAGCAATTAGTTTGGAACAGCACAGGTTTGTATGAACCTTACTGTTTGCCACTCAGACCTCGTTGTTGCAAAAAAATCTGAATTCGATCTTCCTCTTACCATAGAGAGGTAACGATGTCGGACGTTTGCTAGCAGGTTTTCTGACCAGGGAGAACAGCAACATCATTAATATTACGGATAGAAGTGTCAATGGAAAACAGCTAAAACAAACTAAAAGGGAACGTTAGCTGTTGATTTCAGAGTTTGATGCGACTGGGTTAGCTGTTGTTAGCTGTTGATTTCAGAGGTTGATGCGACTGGGTTAGCTGTTGTTAGCTGTTGATTTCAGAGGTTGATGTGACTGGGTTAGCTGTTGATTTCAGAGGTTGATGTGACTGGGTTAGCTGTTGTTAGCTGTTGATTTCAGAGGTTGATGTGACTGGGTTAGCTGTTGTTAGCTGTTGATTTCAGAGGTTGACGTGACTGGGTTAGCTGTTGTTAGCTGTTGATTTCAGAGGTTGATGCGACTGGGTTAGCTGTTGTTAGCTGTTGATTTCAGAGGTTGATGTGACTGGGTTAGCTGTTGTTAGCTGTTGATTTCAGAGGTTGATGTGACTGGGTTAGCTGTTGATTTCAGAGGTTGATGTGACTGGGTTAGCTGTTGTTAGCTGTTGATTTCAGAGGTTGATGTGACTGGGTTAGCTGTTGATTTCAGAGGTTGATGTGACTGGGTTAGCTGTTGTTAGCTGTTGATTTCAGAGGTTGATGTGACTGGGTTAGCTGTTGATTTCAGAGGTTGATGTGACTGGGTTAGCTGTTGTTAGCTGTTGATTTCAGAGGTTGACGTGACTGGGTTAGCTGTTGTTAGCTGTTGATTTCAGAGGTTGATGTGACTGGGTTAGCTGTTGTTAGCTGTTGATTTCAGAGGTTGATGTGACTGGGTTAGCTGTTGCTGCGCCTTGGTCCGTCTCTCCACACAACCGTGACACCCACCTCTAATCCTTGCTAACTAATAAAATATTACTACAGCTAACACTCTATTACAGATTATTTTACCAGACTCACAACATTTTCCTTTTCTTTCCGTGTCACCGAATGTTTTTGCGAACTACTGGTAAAGTGAACATGTTTAGCTAGTACTGAAACATTATGGAGTAATACTGTTTCAGTTAACACCTGTTCAAAATAACTAATTGTCCCTCAACAGATCAGACCTGTTCAAAATAACTAACTGTCCCTCAACAGGTCACCTTTAGACCTGTTCAATATAACTAACTGTCCCTCAACAGGTCACCTTTAGACCTGTTCAAAATAACTAACTGTCCCTCAACAGATCAGACCTGTTCAAAATAACTAACTGTCCCTCAACAGATCACATTAAGACCTGTTCAAAATAACTAACTGTCCCTCAACAGATCAGACCTGTTCAAAATAACTAACTGTCCCTCAACAGATCAGACCTGTTCAAAATAACTAACTGTCCCTCAACAGATCAGATTAACCTCTATGGGCTAGGTGGGACGCCTACTCAACAGCCAGTGTAATCCCGTGGCGCGTTATTCAAATACCTCAAAAATGCAAAAACTTAAATTTCTCAAACATATGACTATTTTACACCATTTTAAAGACAAGACTCTCGTTAATCTAACCACACTGTCCGATTTCAAAGCAAAACATTAGATTATGTCAGCAGAGTACCCAGCCAGAAATAATCAGACACCCATTTTTCAAGCTAGCATATAATGTCACATAAACCCAAACCACAGCTAAATGCAGCACTAACCTTTGATGATCTTCATCAGATGACAACCCTAGGACATTATGTTATACAATACATGCATGTTTTGTTCAATCAAGTTCATATTTATATCAAAAACCAGCTTTTTACATTAGCATGTGACTAGCATGTGACTAGCATTCCCACCGAACACTGCCGGTGAATTTACTAAATTACTCACGATAAACGTTCACAAAAAACATAACAATTATTTTAAGAATTATACATACAGAACTCCTCTATGCACTCGATATGTCCGATTTCAAAATAGCTTTTCGGTGAAAGCACATTTTGCAATATTCTCAGTAGATAGCCCGGCATCACAGGGCTAGCTATTTAGAAACCCAGCAAGTTTAGCACTCACCAAAGTCAGATTTACTATAAGAAAAATGTTATTACCTTTGCTGTTCTTCGTCAGAATGCACTCCCAGGACTTCTACTTCAATAACAAATGTTGGTTTGGTCCCAAATAAACCATTGTTATATCCAAATAGCGGCGTTTTGTTCGTGCGTTCAAGACACTATCCGAAAGGGTAAATAAGGGTGACGAGCATGGCGCATTTCGTGACAAAAAAAATTGAAATATTCCATTACCGTACTTCGAAGCATGTCAACCGCTGTTTAAAATAAATTTTTATGCCATTTTTCTCGTAAAAAAGCGATAATATTCCGACCGGGAATCTGCGTTTAGGTAAACAGACGAAAGAAAATAAAGCATGGGGTCGACTCGGGCACGCGCCTAAGCCCATAGTACTCTGATCGGCCACTTGCCAAACGCGATAATGTGTTTCAGCCAGAGGCTGCCTCGATATCATTCCGCTTTTTCCCGGGCTCTGAGAGCCTATGGGAGCCGTAGGAAGTGTCACGTTATAGCAAAGATCCTCAGTCTTCAATAAAAAGAGCCAAAATGAACAACAACTTGTCAGACAGGCCACTTCCTGCATGGAATCTTCTCAGGTTTTGGCCTGCCATATGAGTTCTGTTATACTCACAGACACCATTCAAACAGTTTTAGAAACTTTAGGGTGTTTTCTATCCAAAGCCAATAATTATATGCATATTCTAGTTACTGGGCAGGAGTAGTAACCAGATTAAATCGGGTACGTTTTTTATCCGGCCGTGTCAATACTGCCCCCTAGCCCTAACAGGTTTTAAGACCTGTTCAAAATAACTAACTGTCCCTCAACAGATCACATTAAGACCTGTTAAAAATAACTAACTGTCCCTCAACAGATCAGACCTGTTAAAAATAACTAACTGTCCCTCAACAGATCACACATTAAGACCTGTTCAAAATAACTAACTGTCCCTCAACAGATCAGACCTGTTCAAAATAACAAATTGTCCCTCAACAGATCACATTAAGACCTGTTCAATATAACTAACTGTCCCTCAACAGAATACCTGATTTTGGTGTGTGTGCGTGCGTGCGTGCGTGCGTGTGTGCGTGCGTGCGTGTGTGTGTGTGTGCGTGTGTGTGTTGTTGTCTGATCCTGTTATTACCTCCTAGAATGTGACTTTGGTTTGAGCTCCTGAACCATCGACAGCCCCGCCAAAACACAGATAGCCTGAGGGTAACTGTTGATTCAGACCTTGGTGAGGCCAGGAACATTTAAGTTCAGTGCTTCTGCTACTCCTCTCCTGTTTAGTTTGGAGAGCAGGCTAGAGTTCTGGGACTCGGTGTGGAGAGGGGGAGAGAGGAGTGTGGAGAGAGAGGGGGAGAGAGGAGTGTGGAGAGAGAGAGAGGGGGAGAGAGGAGTGTGGAGAGAGAGAGGAGTGTGGAGAGAGAGAGGGGGAGAGAGGAGTGTGGAGAGAGAGAGAGAGGAGTGTGGAGAGAGAGAGGGGGAGAGGGGGAGAGAGGAGTGTGGAGAGAGAGGGACAGAGAGGAGTGTGGAGACAGAGAGGAGTGTGGAGAGAGAGAGGGGAGAGAGGAGAGGAGTGTGGAGAGAGAGAGAGGAGTGTGGAGAGAGAGGGACAGAGCGAGAGGGAGAGAGGAGTGTGGAGAGAGAGAGAGAGGGAAAGGAGAGGAGTGTGGAGAGAGAGAGGGAAAGGAGAGGAGTGTGGAGAGAGAGAGGGGGAAAGGAGAGGAGTGTGGAGAGACAGAGAGGAGTGTGGAGAGAGAGGGGGAAAGGAGAGGAGTGTGGAGAGAAAGAGAGGAGTGTGGAGAGAGAGAGGGAAAGGAGAGGAGTGTGGAGAGAAAGAGAGGAGTGTGGAGAGAGAGAGGGAGAGGAGAGGAGTGTGGAGAGACAGCGAGGAGTGTGGAGAGAGAGGGGGAAAGGAGAGGAGTGTGGAGAGAGAGGGGGAGAGAGGAGTGTGGAGAGAGAGAGGGAAAGGAGAGGAGTGTGGAGAGAGAGGGGGAGAGAGGAGTGTGGAGAGAGAGAGAGGGAAAGGAGAGGAGTGTGGAGAGAGAGGGGGAAGGAGAGGAGTGTGGAGAGAGAGGGGGAGAGAGGAGTGTGGAGAGAGAGAGGGAAAGGAGAGAGGTAGAGAGGGAAAGGAGAGGAGTGTGGAGAGAGAGAGGGGGAAGAGAGGAGTGTGGAGAGAGAGAGAGGGAAAGGAGAGGAGTGTGGAGAGAGAGAGGGGGGAAAGGAGAGGAGTGTGGAGAGAGAGAGGGGGAAAGGAGAGGAGTGTGGAGAGAGAGAGGGGGAAAGGAGAGGAGTGTGGAGAGAGAGAGGGGGAAAGGAGAGGAGTGTGGAGAGAGAGAGGGGGAAAGGAGAGGAGTGTGGAGAGAGAGGGGGAAAGGAGAGGAGTGTGGAGAGAGAGAGGGGGAAAGGAGAGGAGTCTGTAGCGTGCTAAAGCCCAGAGCAGAGATAGCTTTCTGACGGACTTCGCCAACCATGCTTTTTAGCCTTTGAGGATAGTGGACGAGGGAAGCTGGTGGTGTGTTGGAGTGTGTGTGTTGGTGTGTGCGTGTGCGTGTGCGTGTGCGCATGCACATGTGCGTGTGTGCGTGCGTGTGTGTGTGTGTGTGTGTGTGTGCCTGCATGTGTGTTAACCAGGGGGCATGGAGCTGGCCATTATTAACAACCATCTGCTCTCTTGCAGACAGACTGTATTGTAGAGTGGACACTAACAAGCAGGCTAGGGCCAGTCACTGGGGACGCATCCCAAATGGCACTCTAGCCCCTACGTAGTGCACTTGTATTTAACCAGAGCCCTGGGTGCGTTGGGCAAAAAAAGGATTTGGGACGCGGACTCTAGCAGGGCTCTGTTGTCTGAAGGGCCCCCAGACCACGGTGTTTAGGTCACCTAGAGGGAGAAGGTGGGCGGGGATAGTGGAGTAGATATAACATTGTGTTTAATAATGCAGGTCATTATATGTGTGTGTGTGTGTGTGTGTGTGTGTGTGTGTGTGTGTGTGTGTGTGTGTGTGTGTGTGTGTGTGTGTATGAAGAAGTATTTGTTTATATCTGGTTTGATCTTTACATCATTAGGACCCTTCAGAAAGATGAAGTTCATCGCCACTGTTTTTTTTCCCCCCTCTAACGTGTCCATGAGAATGTTTGTGTAATTTGAAACGACAGATTTGACAAGGAGTTCCACATATTGAGCCAAAATCTACACACAGAGACTGGACTGATGAGTTCTCATCTCCCGTCATTACCCTGGATCTCTTCTCTGATGTTCTGCTTCAACACGGCACAAGCAATTTGTGTGTGTGTGTGTGTTTATGTGTGTGTGTGTGTGTGTGTGTGTGTGTTTATGTGCGTGAAATAAGAACTAGTGCAATTTTGTTTGACATGCTGTTCCACATATCAACACTTATTGAACCAAATGTCCAGGATTGAGTTCTCATATGGGTCAACCATCTATCATTATCCTGGATCTCTATGGGTCAACCATCTATCATTACCCTGGATCTCTATGGGTCAACCATCTATCATTACCCTGGATCTCTATGGGTCAACCATCTGTCATTATCCTGGATCTCTATGGGTCAACCATCTATCATTATCCTGGATCTCTATGGGTCAACCATCTATCATTACCCTGGATCTCTATGGGTCAACCATCAATCATTACCCTGGATCTCTATGGGTCAACCATCTGTCATTATCCTGGATCTCTATGGGTCAACCATCTATCATTATCCTGGATCTCTATGGGTCAACCATCTATCATTATCCTGGATCTCTATGGGTCAACCATCTATCATTACCCTGGATCTCTATGGGTCAACCATCTATCATTACCCTGGATCTCTATGGGTCAACCATCTGTCATTATCCTGGATCTCTATGGGTCAACCATCTATCATTATCCTGGATCTCTATGGGTCAACCATCTATCATTACCCTGGATCTCTATGGGTCAACCATCTATCATTACCCTGGATCTCTATGGGTCAACCATCTATCATTATCCTGGATCTCTATGGGTCAACCATCTATCATTACCCTGGATCTCTATGGGTTACCAAAACAAGGCACAGATTTCCCTGCCCCTTGATCCTGGTTGATGTGTCAACAACTATCTGCAAATGATGAGCAGTCAGCAGTTCACACAACAAGTAGACCACTGGGAAGACAGACAGCACTTAAAGTAGATGGTGCTAGCTAGCAAAAAGACAATACTAGACCACAACAGATAAAGACAAAACAATTATACTTACAACTCCTGGAGATAACAGGAGTCCTCTAGCTATAGAATCCCTCCTGGAGATAACAGGAGTCCCTCTAGCTATAGAATCACTCCTGGAGATAACAGGAGTCCTCTAGTTATAGAATCACTCCTGGAGATAACAGGAGTCCCTCTAGCTATAGAATCACTCCTGGAGATAACAGGAGTCCTCCAGCTATAGAATCACTCCTGGAGATAACAGGAGTCCCTCTAGTTATAGAATCACTCCTGCAGATAACAGGAGTCCTCCAGCTATAGAATCACTCCTGGAGATAACAGGAGTCCTCTAGCTATAGAATCACTCCTGGAGATAACAGGATTCCTCTAGTTATAGAATCACTCCTGGAGGTAACAGGAGTCCCTCTAGTTATAGAATCACTCCTGGAGATAACAGGAGTCCCTCTAGCTATATAATCACTCCTGGAGATAACAGGAGTCCTCTAGCTATAGAATCACTCCTGGAGATAACAGGAGGCCCTCCAGCTATAGAATCACTCCTGGAGATAACAGGAGTCCCTCTAGTTATAGAATCACTCCTGGAGATAACAGGAGTCCCTCTAGTTATAGAAACCCTCCTGGAGATAACAGGAGTCCCTCTAGTTATAGAATCACTCCTGGAGATAACAGGAGTCCCTCTAGCTATAGAATCACTCCTGGAGATAACAGGAGTCCCTCTAGCTATAGAATAACTCCTGGAGATAACAGGAGTCCTCTAGTTATAGAATAACTCCTGGAGATAACAGGAGTCCCTCTAGTTATAGAATCACTCTTGGAGATAACAGGAGTCCCTCTAGCTATAGAATCACTCCTGGAGATAACAGGAGTCCTCTAGCTATAGAATCACTGTTGGAGATAACAGGAGTCCCTCTAGCTATAGAATCACTCCTGGAGATAACAGGAGTCCTTCTAGCTATAGAATCACTCCTGGAGATAACAGGAGTCCCTCTAGCTATAGAATCACTCCTGGAGATAACAGGGGTCCTCTAGCTATAGAATCACTCCTGGAGATAACAGGAGTCCTCTATCTTTAGAATCACTCCTGGAGATAACAGGAGTCCCTCTAGCTATAGAATAACTCCTGGAGATAACAGGGGTCCTCTAGCTATAGAATCACTCCTGGAGATAACAGGAGTCCTCTATCTTTAGAATCACTCCTGGAGATAACAGGAGTCCTCTAGTTATAGAATAACTCCTGGAGATAACAGGAGTCCTCTAGCTATAGAATCACTCCTGGAGATAACCGGAGTCTAGCTATAGAATCACTCCTGGAGATAACAGGAGTCCCTCTAGCTATAGAATAACTCCTGGAGATAACAGGAGTCCCTCTAGCTATAGAATCACTCCTGGAGATAACAGGAGTCCTCTAGCTATAGAATCACTCCTGGAGATAACAGGAGTCCTCTAGCTATAGAATCACTCCTGGAGATAGCAGGAGTCCTCCAGCTATAGAATCACTCCTGGAGATAACAGGAGACCTCTAGCTATAGAATCACTCCTGGAGGTAACAGGAGTCCCTCTAGCTATAGAATCATTCCTGGAGATAA
The DNA here is from genome assembly GCF_905237065.1 of Salmo salar. NCBI lineage: Eukaryota > Metazoa > Chordata > Actinopteri > Salmoniformes > Salmonidae > Salmo > Salmo salar. The sequence goes on from NC_059457.1 coordinate 90,868,314, forward strand.
CAGGAGTCCTCTAGCTATATAATCACTCCTGGAGATAACAGGAGTCCTCTAGTTATAGAATCACTCCTGGAGATAACAGGAGTCCTCCAGCTATAGAATCACTCCTGGAGATAACAGGAGTCCCTCTAGTTATAGAATCACTCCTGGAGATAACAGGATACTCTAGCTATAGAATCACTCCTGGAGATAACAGGATTCCTCTAGTTATAGAATCACTCCTGGAGGTAACAGGAGTCCCTCTAGCTATATAATCACTCCTGGAGATAACAGGAGTCCCTCTAGCTATATAATCACTCCTGGAGATAACAGGAGTCCTCTAGCTATAGAATCACTCCTGGAGATAACAGGAGGCCCTCCAGCTATATAATCACTCCTGGAGATAACAGGAGTCCCTCTAGTTATAGAATCACTCCTGGAGATAACAGGAGTCCCTCTAGCTATAGAATAACTCCTGGAGATAACAGGAGTCCCTCTAGTTATAGAATCACTGTTGGAGATAACAGGAGTCCCTCTAGCTATAGAATCACTCCTGGAGATAACAGGAGTCCTTCTAGCTATAGAATCACTCCTGGAGATAACAGGAGTCCCTCTAGCTATAGAATAACTCCTGGAGATAACAGGGGTCCTCTAGCTATAGAATCACTCCTGGAGATAACAGGAGTCCTCTATCTTTAGAATCACTCCTGGAGATAACAGGAGTCCTCTAGTTATAGAATAACTCCTGGAGATAACAGGAGTCCTCTAGTTATAGAATCACTCCTGGAGATAACAGGAGTCCCTCTAGCTATATAATCACTCCTGGAGATAACAGGAGTCCTCTAGCTATAGAATCACTCCTGGAGATAACCGGAGTCTAGCTATAGAATCACTCCTGGAGATAACAGGAGTCCCTCTAGCTATAGAATCACTCCTGGAGATAATAGAGGTCCTCTAGCTATAGAATTACTCCTGGAGATAACAGGAGTCCCTCTAGTTATAGAATCACTCCTGGAGATAATAGAGGTCCTCTAGCTATAGAATTACTCCTGGAGATAACAGGAGTCCTCTAGTTATAGAATTACTCCTGGAGATAACAGGAGTCCTCTAGTTATAGAATCACTCCTGGAGATAACAGGAGTCCCTCTAGTTATAGAATCACTCCTGGAGATAATAGACGTCCTCTAGCTATAGAATCACTCCTGGAGATAACAGGAGTCCTCTAGTTATAGAATCACTCCTGGAGATAACAGGAGTCCCTCTAGCTATAGAATCACTCCTGGAGGTAACAGGAGTCCCTCTAGCTATAGAATCACTCCTGGAGATAACAGGAGTCCTCTAGCTATAGAATCACTCCTGGAGATAACAGGAGTCCTCTAGTTATAGAATCACTCCTGGAGATAACAGGAGTCCTCTATTTATAGAATCACTCCTGGAGATAACAGGAGTCCTCTAGTTATAGAATCACTCCTGGAGATAACAGGAGCCCTCTAGTTATAGAATCACTCCTGGAGATAACAGGAGTCCTCTAGTTATAGAATCATTCCTGGAGATAACAGGAGTCCTCTAGTTATAGAATCACTCCTGGAGATAACAGGAGTCCCTCTAGTTATAGAATCACTCCTGGAGATAACAGGAGTCCTCTAGTTATAGAATTACTCCTGGAGATAATAGAGGTCCTCTAGCTCTATAATCACTCCTGGAGATAACAGGAGTCCCTCTAGTTATAGAATCACTCCTGGAGATAATAGAGGTCCTCTAGCTATAGAATTACTCCTGGAGATAACAGGAGTCCTCTAGTTATAGAATTACTCCTGGAGATAACAGGAGTCCTCTAGTTATAGAATCACTCCTGGAGATAACAGGAGTCCCTCTAGTTATAGAATCACTCCTGGAGATAACAGGAGTCCCTCTAGTTATAGAATCACTCCTGGAGATAACAGGAGTCCTCTAGTTATAGAATCACTCCTGGAGATAACAGGAGTCCCTCTAGTTATAGAATCACTCCTGGAGATAACAGGAGTCCCTCTAGTTATAGAATCACTCCTGGAGATAACAGGAGTCCTCTAGTTATAGAATCACTCCTGGAGATAACAGGAGTCCCTCTAGTTATAGAATCACTCCTGGAGATAATAGAGGTCCTCTAGCTATAGAATCACTCCTGGAGATAACAGGAGTCCCTCTAGTTATAGAATCACTCCTGGAGATAGCAGGAGTCCTCTAGCTATATAATCACTCCTGGAGATAACAGGAGTCCTCCAGCTATAGAATCACTCCTGGAGATAACAGGAGTCCTCTAGCTATAGAATCACTCCTGGAGATAACAGGAGTCCTCTAGTTATAGAATCACTCCTGGAGATAACAGGAGTCCCTCTAGTTATAGAATAACTCCTGGAGATAATAGAGGTCCTCTAGCTATAGAATCACTCCTGGAGATAATAGAGGTCCTCTAGCTATAGAATCACTCCTGGAGATAACAGGAGTCCCTCTAGTTATAGAATCACTCCTGGAGATAATAGAGGTCCTCTAGTTATAGAATCACTCCTGGAGATAATAGAGGTCCTCTAGCTATAGAATCACTCCTGGAGATAACAGGAGACCTCTAGCTATATAATCACTCCTGGAGATAACAGGAGTCCTCTAGCTATAGAATCACTCCTGGAGATAACAGGAGTCCCTCCAGCTATATAATCACTCCTGGAGATAACAGGAGTCCCTCTAGTTATAGAATCACTCCTGGAGATAGCAGGAGTCCTCCAGCTATAGAATCACTCCTGGAGATAACAGGAGACCTCTAGCTATAGAATCACTCCTGGAGGTAACAGGAGTCCCTCTAGCTATAGAATCATTCCTGGAGATAACAGGAGTCCTCTAGCTATAGAATCACTCCTGGAGATAACAGGAGTCCTCTAGCTATAGAATCACTCCTGGAGATAACAGGAGTCCTCCAGCTATATAATCACTCCTGGAGATAACAGGAGTCCCTCTAGTTATAGAATCACTCCTGGAGATAACAGGAGTCCTCTAGCTATAGAATCACTCCTGGAGATAATAGAGGTCCTCTAGCTATAGAATCACTCCTGGAGATAATAGAGGTCCTCTAGCTATAGAATCACTCCTGGAGATAATAGAGGTCCTCTAGCTATAGAATCACTCCTGGAGATAATAGAGGTCCTCTAGCTATAGAATCACTCCTGGAGATAACAGGAGTCCCTCTAGTTATAGAATGGATCCATCCATTTTACACACGGGGTGTCCCCGTGAATCGAACCTACAGTCTTGGCTTTGCAAGTGCCATGCTTTACAATCTGAGCCACATTCCCTACTTAGTGAGCTACTTCCGACCAGGACCCAGAGGATTCTGTATATAGAGAACAGGGTGCCGTTTTGGACTCAGCCTAGACATTCAGGGATATGGAGAATAAACAAATAATGAAGTCATTCATTCAATTATTTTCCCCAGATAAACGCTGCGGTCTCGTTTTCACTGCTGAATGATCTCTTACCGTCTGATTACACAGAGAATGCGTGAGAGTGTGTGTGTGCTCTAGTGTGTGTGTATGTGTGCTCTAGTGTGTGTGTGTGTGTGTGTGTGTGTGTGTGTGTGTGTGTGTGTGTGTGTGTGTGTGTGTGTGTGTGTGTGTGTGTGTGTGTGCTCTAGTGTGTGTGTGTGTGTGTGTGTGTGTGTGTGTGTGTGTGTGTGTGTGTGTGTGTGTGTGTGTGTGTGTGTGTGTGTGTGTGTGCGCTAGTGTGTGTGTGTGTGCGCTAGTGTGTGTGTGTGTGTGTGTGTGTGAGTGTGTGTGTGTGTGCGCGCATGCATGATGCGCGGTTCCTTGGCTGCCGTGGTAACCACCCAGAACCAATCATAACGGCACTTGAGTCTTGTGGAGGCTTCGGGATCTAAACATGACATGTTGCACACAGACGTGATTGGTTAGAAAAACCTCAACTGTGTAACTATAACAACACAGTAGCCGACATCCCAAATGGCACCCTACTCCCTATATAGTGCACTACCCTATGGGGGCTCTGGGATAAAGTAGTGCACTATATATGGAATAGGGCGTCAGTTGGGAAGTAGCCACAATTACTGTGATTTTTGTCCAATATCAAACCACATTAGATTGATTGTAAGCTACTTAGCTGGTTAGATGACCGATATGTCTTGCTTGAGGGCTTTTTCTATTCTTTTGCATCACGACACAAGTTCTGTTCATTCTGAGAAAAAGGCCTTGTTTGGTTTTCTCCTCCTGTTCTCTTGTTGAATGGTTTTCTCCTCCTGTTCTCTAGTTGAATGGTTTTCTCCTCCTGTTCTCTAGTTGAATGGTTTTCTCCTCCTGTTCTCTTGTTGAATAGTTTTCTCCTCCTTGTTCTCTAGTTGAATGGTTTTCTCCTCCTGTTCTCTAGTTGAATGGTTTTCTCCTCCTTGTTCTCTAGTTGAATGGTTTTCTCCTCCTGTTCTCTTGTTGAATGGTTTTCTCCTCCCTGTTCTCTTGTTGAATGGTTTTCTCCTCCTGTTCTCTAGTTGAATAGTTTTCTCCTCCTGTTCTCTAGTTGAATGGTTTTCTCCTCCTGTTCTCTTGTTGAATGGTTTTCTCCTCCTGTTCTCTAGTTGAATGGTTTTCTCCTCCTGTTCTCTTGTTGAATGGTTTTCTCCTCCTTGTTCTCTAGTTGAATGGTTTTCTCCTCCTGTTCTCTAGTTGAATGGTTTTCTCCTCCTGTTCTCTAGTTGAATGGTTTTCTCCTCCTGTTCTCTTGGTGAATAGTTTTCTCCTCCTGTTCTCTTGGTGAATGGTTTTCTCCTCCTGTTCTCTTGGTGAATTGTTTTCTCCTCCTTGTTCTCTAGTTGAATGGTTTTCTCCTCCTGTTCTCTAGTTGAATGGTTTTCTCCTCCTGTTCTCTTGTTGAATGGTTTTCTCCTCCTGTTCTCTAGTTGAATGGTTTTCTCCTCCTGTTCTCTTGGTGAATGGTTTTCTCCTCCCTGTTCTCTTGTTGAATGGTTTTCTCCTCCTGTTCTCTTGGTGAATGGTTTTCTCCTCCTGTTCTCTTGTTGAATGGTTTTCTCCTCCTGTTCTCTAGTTGAATGGTTTTCTCCTCCTGTTCTCTAGTTGAATGGTTTTCTCCTCCTGTTCTCTAGTTGAATGGTTTTCTCCTCCTGTTCTCTAGTTGAATGGTTTTCTCCTCCTGTTCTCTAGTTGAATGGTTTTCTCCTCCCGTTCTCTTGTTGAATGGTTTTCTCCTCCTGTTCTCTAGTTGAATGGTTTTCTCCTCCTGTTCTCTAGTTGAATGGTTTTCTCCTCCTGTTCTCTTGGTGAATAGTTTTCTCCTCCTTGTTCTCTTGGTGAATGGTTTTCTCCTCCTGTTCTCTTGTTGAATGGTTTTCTCCTCCTTGTTCTCTTGTTGAATAGTTTTCTCCTCCTTGTTCTCTTGGTGAATGGTTTTCTCCTCTCGTTCTTTTCCCTTCAGGTGGATAGAACTCATAGCTATCATCATTATTTTCTGTTCTTCCTCCTCAGAGATTCTTCACGTTGTTCAGCAGCTTAGCTTGGCTTTTGTCTGCGTGCGTATTGTGTGTGTTTAGTGCCGGCCATGCCATGCTATGCCATCTGTGGGTTAAACTGGTGGATTTTAAAGCCTTTTGCAGTGTTGGGGCAGCGGGACTGACTGAATTCTCAATTTTATCCCTCTCTCCTCTCTACCCCCGGCTATGAGAGGAGAGGAGGTATAAGAAAAATACGGTTAAAGCCTGGCTATTGGCTCTTACTAAACATAACATCTTCCCAAAAATGTATATATGAGAGAGAGAGAGAGAGAGAGAGAGAGAGAGAGAGAGAGAGAGAGAGAGAGAGAGATTTACCCTCTCTCTATCTCCTAAATGTTTTACTTGTGTAGCCTGAGGACACAAGTCACTTCCAGGCTTTCCTCCAATCGTCTTTCTCCCTTTGCTTATCAGATCTATAGGAGAAGATTCTTTCCCTCTTTGGCGTAACACATTGGAAGTGAAGGATGGGGGGGTTCCTTTACCATTTGGATACTAAGGTAGGAGGAAGGAAAGGAGAGAGGGAGGGAGGGAGGAAAGGAGAGAGGGAGGGAGGGAGGAAAGGAGAGAGGGAGGGAGGGAGGAAAGGAGAGGAAAAAGAGAGGGAGGGAGGGAGGAAAGGAGAGAGGGAGGAAAGGAGAGAGGGAGGGAGGAAAGGAGAGAGGGAGGAAAGGAGAGAGGATGGAAGGGAGGAAAGGAGAGAGGGAGGGAGGGAGGAAAGGAGAGAGGGAGGAAAGGAGAGAGGGAGGGAGGAATGGAGAGAGGGAGGGAGGAAAGAAAAGAGGGAGGGAGGGAAGAAAGGAGAGAAGGAGGGAGGGAGGAAAGAAGAGAGGGAGGAAGGGAGGGAGGAAAGAAGAGAGGGAGGGAGGGAGGGAGGGAGGGAAGGAGAGAGGAAGGGAGAGATGCTATGAGGAGTAAATTGTTGTTGAATGAAAAATATACAATTCCTCTCTTCATCTTTATCCACCCCCTGATCAACTGACCTGTTTGGATCTATTCAAACAGAACTTCTGACCGACGACTTGACAGGAATTTCAAAACAAGCTGGAAGCTACAGTTGTTCCAGCCGAGGTCCCTCCTTTAATTATGGAGCAGGACTACTGGGTTGAGTTTGGCTCAGTAGTGTAGTGGTTCTGTAGTGTAGTGAGTGGTTCTGTAGTGTAGTGGTTCTGGTTCTGTAGTGCAGTGTAGTGTGTGGTTCTGTAGTGTAGTGAGTGGTTCTGTAGTGTAGTGTGTGGTTCTGTAGTGTAGTGTAGTGTGTGGTTCTGTAGTGTAGTGTGTGGTTCTGTAGTGTAGTGTGTGGTTCTGTAGTGTAGTGAGTGGTTCTGTAGTGTAGTGTGTGGTTCTGTAGTGTAGTGTAGTGGTTCTGTAGTGTAGTGTGTGGTTCTGTAGTGTAGTGTGTGGTTCTGTAGTGTAGTGTAGTGTGTGGTTCTGTAGTGTAGTGTGTGGTTCTGTAGTGAAGTGTAGTGTGTGGTTCTGTAGTGTAGTGTGTGGTTGTGGTTCTGTAGTGTAGTGTGTGGTTCTGTAGTGTAGTGTGTGGTTGTGGTTCTGTAGTGTAGTGAGTGGTTCTGTAGTGTAGTGTGTGGTTCTGTAGTGCAGTGTGTGGTTCTGTAGTGTAGTGTAGTGAGTGGTTCTGTAGTGTAGTGTAGTGTGTGGTTCTGTAGTGTAGTGAGTGGTTCTGGTTCTGCAGTGTAGTGTGTGGTTCTGTAGTGTAGTGTGTGGTTCTGTAGTGTAGTGTGTGGTTCTGTAGTGTAGTGTGTGGTTCTGTAGTGTAGTGTGTGGTTGTGGTTCTGTAGTGTAGTGTAGTGAGTTGTTCTGTAGTGTAGTGTGTGGTTCTGGTTCTGTAATGTAGTGTAGTGAGTGGTTCTGTAGTGTAGTGAGTGGTTCTGGTTCTGTAGTGTAGTGTAGTGTGTGGTTCTGTAGTGTAGTGTGTGGTTCAGTAGTGTAGTGTAGTGTGTGGTTCTGTAGTGTAGTGTAGTGTAGTGTGTGGTTCTGTAGTGTTGTGTAGTGAGTGGTTCTGTAGTGTAGTGTGTGGTTCTGGTTCTGTAGTGTAGTGTGTGGTTCTGTAGTGTGTGGTTCTGTTGTGTAGTGAGTGGTTCTGTAGTGTAGTGTGTGGTTCTGTTGTGTAGTGTAGTGTGTGGTTCTGTAGTATAGTGAGTGGTTCTGGTTCTGTAGTGTAGTGTGTGGTTCTTTAGTGAAGTGTGTGGTTCTGTAGTGTAGTGAGTGGTTCTGTAGTGTAGTGTAGTGTGTGGTTCTGTAGTGTAGTGTAGTGTGTGGTTCTGTATTGTAGTGTGTGGTTCTGTAGTGTAGTGTGTGGTTCTGTAGTGTAGTGTAGTGTGTGGTTCTGTAGTGTAGTGTAGTGAGTGGTTCTGTAGTGTAGTGTAGTGTAGTGTGTGGTTCTGTAGTGTAGTGTGTGGTTCTGTAGTGTAGTGTAGTGTGTGGTTCTGTATTGTAGTGTGTGGTTCTGTAGTGTAGTGTGTGGTTCTGTAGTGTAGTGTGTGGTTCTGTAGTGTAGTGTAGTGTGTGGTTCTGTAGTGTAGTGTGTGGTTCTGTAGTGTAGTGTAGTGTGTGGTTCTGTAGTGTAGTGTGTGGTTCTGATTTGTAGTGTGTGGTTCTGTAGTGTAGTGTAGTGAGTGGTTCTGGTTCTGTGTGTAGTGTGTGGTTCTGTAGTGTAGTGTAGTGTGTGGTTCTGTAGCTTAAAAAAATCTAATCTTTATTTCACCTTTATTTAATTAACCAGGTAGGCAAGTTGAGAACAAGTTCTCATTTACAACTGCGACCTGGCCAAGATAAAGCAAAGCAGTTCGACAACATACAACATCACAGAGTTACACATGGAATAAACAAACATACAGTAGATAAAAAGTATATATACAGTGAGTGCAAATGAGGTAAGATACGGGAGTTAAGGCAATAAATAGGCCATGGTGGCGAAGTCATTACAATATAGCAATTAAACACTGGAATGGTAGATGTGCAGAAGATGAATGTGCAAGTAGAGATACTGGGGTGCAAAGGAGCAAGATAAATAAATAAATAAAGTATGGGGATGAGGTAGGTAGATAGATGGGCTGTTTACAGATGGGCTATGTACAGGTGCAGTGATCTGTGAGCTGCTCTGACAGCTGGTGCTTAAAGCTAGTGAGGGAGATATGAGTCTCCAGCTTCAGAGATTTTTGCAGTTCGTTCCAGTCATTGGCAGCAGAGAACTGGAAGGAAAGACGACCAAAGGAGGAATTGGCTTTGGGGGTGACCAGTGAGATATACCTGCTGGAGCACGTGCTACGAGTGGGTGCTGCTATGGTGACCAGTGAGCTGAGATAAGGTGGGGCTTTACCTAGCAGAGACTTGTAGATAACCTGTAGCCAGTGGGTTTGGCGACGAGTATGAAGCGAGGGCCAACCAACGAGAGCGTACAGGTCGCAATGGTGGGTAGTTTATGGGGTTTTGGTGACAAAACGGATGGCACTGTGATAGACTGCATCCAGTTTGTTGACTAGAGTGTTGGAGGCTATTTTATAGATGATATCACCGAAGTGGAGGATTGGTAGGATGGTCAGTTTTACGAGGGTATGTTTGGCAGCATGAGTGAAGGATGCTTTGTTGTGATATAGGAAGCCGATTCTAGATTTCATTTTGGATTGGAGATGCTTAATGTGAGTCTGAAAGGAGAGTTTACTGTCTAACCAGACACCTAGGTATTTGTAGTTGTCCACGTATTCTAAGTCAGAGCCGTCCAGAGTAGTGATGCTGGACGGGCAGGCAGGTGTGGGCAGTGATCGATTGAATAGCATGCATTTAGTTTTACTTGCGTTTAAGAGCAGTTGGAGGCAGCGGAAGGAGAGTTGTATGGCATTGAAGCTCGTCTTGAGGTTAGTTAACACAGTGTCCAAAGAAGGGCCAGAAGTATGCAGAATGGTGTCGTCTGCATAGAGGTGGATCAGAGAATCACCAGCAGCAAGAGCGACATCATTGATGTATACAGAGAAGAGAGTCGGCCCGAGAATTGAACCCTGTGGCACACCCATAGAGACTGCCAGAGGTCCGGACAATTGGCCCACCAATTTGACACACTGAACTCTATCAGAGAAGTAGTTGGTAAACCAGGCGAGGCAATAATTTAAGAAACCAAGGCTGTCGAGTCTGCCAATAAGAATGTGGTGATCGACAGAGTCAAAAGCCTTGGCCAGGTCGATGAATACGGCTGCACAGTAATGTCTCTTATCGATGGCGGTTATGATGTCGTGTAGTACCTTGAGCGTGGCTGAGGTGCACCCATGACCAGCTCTGAAACCAGATTGCATAGCGGAGAAGGTATGGTGGGATTCGAAATGGTCGGTAATCTGTTTGTTAACTTGGCTTTCGAAGACCTTAGAAAGACAGGGTAGGACAGATATAGTTCTGTAGCAGTTTGGGTCTAGAGTGTCACCCCCTTTGAAGAGGGGGATGACCGCGGCAGCTTTCCAATCTTTGGGAATCTCAGACGATACAAAAGAGAGGTTGAACAGGCTAGTAATAGGGGTTGCAACAATTTCGGCAGATAATTTTAGAAAGAGAGGGTCCAGATTGTCTAGCCCCGCTGATTTGTATGGGTCCAGATTTTGCAGCTCTTTCAGAACATCAGCTATCTGGATTTGGGTGAAGGAGAAATGGTGGGGGCTTTGGCGTGATGCTGTGGAGGGTGCCGGGCAGTTGACCGGGGTAGGGGTAGCCAGGTGGAAAGCATGGCCAGCCGTAGAGAAATGCTTATTAAAGTTCTCAATTATAGTGGATTTATCGGTGGTAACAGTGTTTCCTAGCCTCAGAGCACTGGGCAGCTGGGAGGAGGTGCTCTTATTCTCCATGGACTTTACAGTGTCTCAGAACTTTTTTGAGTTAGTACTACAGGAAGCAAATTTCTGTTTGAAAAAGCTAGCCTTAGCTTTCCTATAGTGAGGGAAAAAGGTATTTGATCCCCTGCTGATTTTGTACGTTTGCCCACTGACAAAGAAATGATCAGTCTATAATTTTAATGGTAGGTTTATTTGAACAGTGAGAGACAGAATAACAACAAAAAAATCCAGAAAAACGCATGTCAAAAATGTTATAAATTGATTTGCATTTTAATGAGGGAAATAAGTATTTGACCCCCTCTCAATCAGAAAGTTTCCAGCTCCCAGGTGTCTTTTATACAGGTAACGAGCTGAGATTAGGAGCACACACTTAAAGGGAGTGCTCCTAATCTCAGTTTGTTACCTGTATAAAAGACACCTGTCCACAGAAGCAATCAATCAATCAGATTCCAAACTCTCCACCATGGCCAAGACCAAAGAGCTCTCCAAGGATGTAAGGGACAAGATTGTAGACCTACACAAGGCTGGAATGGGCTACAAGACCATCGCCAAGCAGCTTTGTGAGAAGGTGACAACAGTTGGTGCGATTATTCGCAAATGGAAGAAACACAAAAGAACGGTCAATCTCCCTCGGCCTGGGGCTCCATGCAAGATCTCACCTCGTGGAGTTGCAATGATCATGAGAAGGGTGAGGAATCAGCCCAGAACTACACGGGAGGATCTTGTCAATGATCTCAAGGCAGCTGGGACCATAGTCACCAAGAAAACAATTGGTAACACACTACGCCGTGAAGGACTGAAATCCAGCAGCGCCTGCAAGGTCCCCCTGCTAAAGAAACACATATACATGCCCGTCTGAAGTTTGCCAATGAACATCTGAATGATTCAGAGGACAACTGGGTGAAAGTGTTGTGGTCTGATGAGACCAAAATGGAGCTCTTTGGCATCAACTCAACTCGCCGTGTTTGGAGGAGGAGGAATGCTGCCTATGACCCCAAGAACACCATCCCCACTGTCATACATGGAGGTGGAAACATTATGCTTTGGGGGTGTTTTTCTGCTAAGGGGACAGGACAACATCACCGCATCAAAGGGACGATGGACGGGGCCATGTACCGTCAAATCTTGGGTGAGAACCTCCTTCCCTCAGCCAGGGCATTGAAAATGGGTCGTGGATGGGTATTCCAGCATGACAATGACCCAAAACACACGGCCAAGGCAACAAAGGAGTGGCTCAAGAAGAAGCACATTATGGTCCTCGAGTGGCCTAGCCAGTCTCCAGACCTTAATCCCATAGAAAATCTGTGGAGAGAGCTGAAGGTTCGAATTGCCAAACGTCAGCCTCGAAGCCTTAATGACTTGGAGAAGATCTGCAAAGAGGAGTGGGACAAAATCCCTCCTGAGATGTGTGCAAACCTGGTGACCAACTACAAGAAACGTCTGACCTCTGTGATTGCCAACAAGGGTTTTGCCACCAAGTACTAAGTCATGTTTTGCAGAGGGGACAAATACTTATTTCCCTCATTAAAATGCAAATCAATTTATAACATTTTTGACATGCCTTTTTCTGGATTTTTTTGTTGTTATTCTGTCTCTAACTGTTCAAATAAACCTACCATTAAAATGATAGACTGATCCTTTCTTTGTCAGTGGGCAAACGTACAAAATCAGCAGGGGATCAAATACTTTTTTTCCCTCACTGTAACTGCCTGTGTATATTTGTTCCTAACTTCCCTGAAAAGTTGCATATCACGGGGGCTATTCGATGCTAATGCAGAACACCACAGGATGTTTTTGTGCTGATCAAGGGCAGACAGGTCTGGAGTGAACCAAGGACTATATCTATTCCTAGTTCTAAATGTGTAGTGTAGCGAGTGGTTCTGTAGTGTAGTGAGTGGTTCTGTAGTGTAGTGAGTGGTTCTGTAGTGTAGTGAGTGGTTCTGTAGTGTAGTGTAGTGTAGTGTGTGGTTCTGTAGTGTAGTGTAGTGTAGTGTGTGGTTCTGTAGTGTAGTGTGTGGTTCTGTAGTGTAGTGTGTGGTTCTGTAGTGTAGTGAGTGGTTCTGGTTCTGTAGTGTAGTGAGTGGTTCTGGTTCTGTAGTGTAGTGTGTGGTTCTGTAGTGTAGTGTGCGGTTCTGTTGTGTAGTGTGTGGTTCTGTAGTGTAGTGTGTGGTTCTGTAGTGTAGTGAGTGGTTCTGTAGTGTAGTGAGTGGTTCTGTAGTGTAGTGTAGTGTGTGGTTCTGTAGTGTAGTGTTTTGTTCTGTAGTGTAGTGTGTGGTTCTGGTTCTGTAGTGTAGTGTAGTGTAGTGTAGTGTAGTGTGTGGTTCTGTAGTGTAGTGTAGTGTTTCGTTCTGTAGTGTAGTGTGTGGTTCTGTAGTGAAGTGTGTGGTTCTGTAGTATGTGGTTCTGTAGTGTAGTGAGTGGTTCTGTAGTGTTGTGTGTGGTTCTGTAGTGTAGTGTAATGAGTGGTTCTGGTTCTGTAGTGTAGTGAGTGGTTCAGTAGTGTAGTGTAGTGTGTGGTTCTGTAGTGAAGTGTGTGGTTCTGTAGTGAGTGGTTCTGTAGTGCAGTGTAGTGAGTGGTTCTGTAGTGTAGTGAAGTGTGTGGTTCTGTAGTGTGTGGTTCTGTAGTGAGTGGTTCTGTAGTGTAGTGTGTGGTTCTGTAGTGTAGTGAGCGGTTCTGTAGTTTATTGTGTGGTTCTGTAGTGTAGTGAGTGGCGATGTAGTGTACTGTGTGGTTCTGTAGTGTAGTGAGTGGTTCTGTAGTGTAGTGTGTGGTTCTGTAGTGTAGTGAGCGGTTCTGTATTGTAGTGAGTGGTTCTGTAGTGTTGTGTGTGGTTCTGTAGTGTAGTGTGTGGATCTGTAGTGTAGTGAGTGGTTCTGTAGTGTAGTGTGTGGTTCTGTAGTGTAGTGAGTGGTTCTGTAGTGTAGTGAGTGGTTCTGTAGTGTTGTGTAGTTTGTGGTTCTGTAGTGTTGTGTTTGGTTCTGTAGTGTTGTGTGTGGTTCTGTAGTGTAGTGTAGTGTAGTGTGTGGTTGTGGTTCTGTAGTGTAGTGTGTGGTTCTGTAGTGCCGTGTAGTGAGTGGTTCTGTAGTGTAGTGTAGTGTGTGGTTCTGTAGTGTAGTGTGTGGTTCTGTAGTGTAGTGTGTGGTTGTGGTTCTGTAGTGTATTGAGTGTGTGGTTGTGGTTCTGTAGTGTAGTGAGTGTGTGGTTGTGGTTCTGTAGTGTAGTGAGTGTGTGGTTCTGTAGTGTAGTGAGTGTGTGGTTCTGTAGTGTAGTGTGTGGTTGTGGTTCTGTAGTGTAGTGTGTGGTTGTGGTTCTGTAGTGTAGTGGGTGGTTCTGTAGTGTAGTGAGTGTGTGGTTCTGTTGTGTAGGCTGTGTAATTAACTAGTCCTGCCTCCTCTACTCTCCTCTCTATGCTGTGTAATTAACTAGTCCTCATCTCCTCTCCTCTCTAGGCTGTGTAATTAACTAGTGCCGCCTCCTCTCCTCTCTAGGCTGTGTAATTAACTAGTGCTGCCTCCTCTCCTCTCCTCTCCTCTCCTCTCCTCTCCTCTCCTCTCCTCTCCTCTCCTCTTCTCTCCTCTCCTCTCCTCTCCTCTCCTCTCCTCTCCTCTCCTCTCCTCTCCTCTCCTCTTCTCTCCTCTCCTCTCCTCTCCTCTCCTCTCCTCTCCTCTCCTCTCCTCTCCTCTCCTCTCCTCTCCTCTCCTCTTCTCTCCTCTCCTCTCCTCTCCTCTCTAGGCTGTGTAATTAACTAGTCCTGCCTCCTCTCCTCTCTAGGCTGTGTAATTAACTAGTGCTGCCTCCTCTCCTCTCCTCTCTAGGCTGTGTAATTAACTAGGCCTCCTCGCCTCTCCTCTCCTCTCTAGGCTGTGTAATTAACTAGTGCTGCCTCTCTCCTCTCCTCTCTAGGCTGTGTAATTAACTAGTGCTGCCTCCTCTCCTCTCTAGGCTGTGTAATTAACTAGTCCTGCCTCCTCTCCTCTCTAGGCTGTGTAATTAACTAGGCCTGCCTCCTCTCCTCTCTAGGCTGTGTAATTTACTAGTGCTGCCTCCTCTCCTCTCCTCTCTAGGCTGTGTAATTAACTAGTCCTCCTCTCCTCTCCTCTCTAGGCTGTGTAATTAACTAGTGCTGCCTCCTCTCCTCTCTAGGCTGTGTAATTAACTAGTGCTGCCTCCTCTCCTCTCCTCTCTAGGCTGTGTAATTAACTAGTGCCGCCTCCTCTCCTCTCCTCTCCAGGCTGTGTAATTAACTAGTACTCCTCTCCTCTCCTCTCTAGGCTGTGTAATTAACTAGGCCTCCTCGCCTCTCCTCTCCTCTCTAGGCTGTGTAATTAACTAGTGCTGCCTTCTCCTCTCCTCTCTAGGCTGTGTAATTAACTAGTGCTGCCTCCTCTCATCTCTAGGCTGTGTAATTAACTAGTGCTGCCTCCTCTCCTCTCTAGGCTGTGTAATTAACTAGTGCTGCCTCCTCTCCTCTCTAGGCTGTGTAATTAACTAGTGCTGCCTCCTCTCCTCTCTAGGCTGTGTAATTTACTAGTGCCGCCTCCTCTCCTCTCCTCTCTAGGCTGTGTAATTAACTTGTCCTCCTCTCCTCTCTAGGCTGTGTAATTAACTAGTGCTGCCTCCTCTCCTCTCTAGGCTGTGTAATTAACTAGTGCTGCCTCCTCTCCTCTCCTCTCTAGGCTGTGTAATTAACTAGTCCTCCTCTCCTCTCCTCTCTAGGCTGTGTAATTAACTAGTACTCCTCTCCTCTCCTCTCTAGGCTGTGTAATTAACTAGTGCTGCCTCCTCTCCACTCCTCTCTAGGCTGTGTAATTAACTAGTCCTGCCTCCTCTCCTCTCTAGGCTGTGTAATTAACTAGTCCTGCCTCCTTTCCTCTCTAGGCTGTGTCATTAACTAGTGCTGCCTCCTCTCCTCTCTAGGCTGTGTAATTAACTAGTCCTCCTCTCCTCCCCTCTCTTGGCTCTGTAATTAACTAGTCCTGCCTCCTCTCCTCTCCTCTCTAGGCTGTGTAATTAACTAGACCTCCTCTCCTCTCCTCTCTAGGCTGTGTAATTAAGTAGTACTTCCTCCTCTCCTCTCCTCTCTAGGCTGTGTAATTAACTAGTCCTGCCTCCTCTCCTCTCCTCTCTAGGCTGTGTAATTAACTAGTCCTGCCTCCTCTCCTCTCTAGGCTGTGTAATTAACTAGTGCTGCCTCCTCTCCTCTCCTCTCTAGGCTGTGTAATTAACTAGTCCTGGCTCCTCTCCTTTCCTCTCTCGGCTGTGTAATTAACTAGTCCTGCCTCCTCTCCTCTCCTCTCTAGGCTGTGTAATTAACTAGTCCTGGCTCCTCTCCTCTCCTCTCTAGGCTGTGTAATTAACTAGTCCTGCCTCCTCTCCTCTCTAGGCTGTGTAATTAACTAGTCCTGCCTCCTCTCCTCTCCTCTCTAGGCTGTGTAATTAACTAGTCCTGCCTCCTCTCCTCTCCTCTCTTGGCTGTGTAATTATCTAGTGTTGCCTCCTCTCCTCTCCTCTCCTCTCCTCTCCTCTCCTCTCCTCTCCTCTCCTCTCCTCTCCTCTCCTCTCCTCTCCTCTCCTCTCCTCTCCTCTCCTCTCCTCTCCTCTCCTCTCCTGTGCTCTGCTCTGCTCTGCTCTCCTCTCCTCTCCTCTCCTCTCCTCTCCTCTCCTCTCCTCTCCTCTCCTCTCCTCTCCTCTCTCCTCTCCTCTCCTCTCCTCTCCTCTCCTCTCCTCTCCTCTCCTCTCCTCTCCTCAAACCTCCTTTGTTTTCTCTGTTTTTATTCTCTTGTCTCTTCTTCCTGTCGATCATCTGCTGCTTCATTATTAAATTCAAATTAGAAGAAGGAAAAAAAAAACCTGATGAATACTTTCAGTATCCCACTGAGAGGAAAGGCTAATTTCCAATGCCGACGTCCTAGAAACATAAACCTCATTATAATTTTCCCACATCAAGACAGTCTAGTTTTGGATAAACACAAAATTACGAGTAAAGATACAAAAAAAAATAAAAAAAGGATTTAAAAATAAACATATTGAGAGAGACAATAAAGAACTAACAGCTTTGTGTATGCATAGACTGCCTGTGACAAGATGCTTCAGAAAAGCAAAGCAAAGTATTGTGTTTGTGGATGAGGAGAAGAAATACATAAATAAACCAGATTCTCTGGTATCTTTTAAGAAAGTTAGCAGAAAAAAATTAATGAACAATGTTTGTTGTCACAATTTTTTTGGACGACGCAGTAGCGTTCCGTGTTCTGACTGACTTTAATTAGTATCCTTGCGCTGGTTCCCTGTTGTAAAGAACGATTTCTCAAAGCAAACCCAGAAACACTACAAAACCAATATATTTTGTTCTCTCTTTTTATTAGCCCCCTTGTACAAGAACACTGGAAGTGTTTCCAGAACACAACAGTACAGAATGGCATGTTCTTCACTGTTACACATTCCCTATTCAAAGAGAATCGTCTACATCAACCTAAATCCACAAATGACACCCTATTCTCTATATAGTGCACTTCTTTTGACCTGATCCCTTATGGCTCCTTGGTCAACAGTAGTGCACTTTAAAGGCAATAGGATGCCATTTAGGATGCATGTCCTAGTGTCAATTCTCTCCTCGGGTTTATAATGTTTTATATGACAAAAAGAGGGCTTTTTTATAACCTTGTAATGTTCTTTATTCTCTCCTTTATTAGCAAGTTGTCGGGATTTCATTTCATTTTCCTCCGTTGATGAATGTGAAGAGAGGAACAGGAAGACATCAACGTTGTGAAGGATAACTCCTCCGTCCAATCAGAGAGATGTGGGCTAATATTATCCATCCTGTATATCAGACACACTCTTCTCAACAGGTCAATCTGTTGTCCCCTCTCAGAGCAATGCTGAAGGTCATTGTTTTATATTCATTATGGAGTATTTACCATTTATATTCGTTGACGTTTTGCGTATTTCCCATGTACCATTTTACCTCAGTGTACCAGGCCTAATCTGCAGTACTTCCCAGTCTCACTGTACCATCCACACACCCATCCCCAACACAACCCCCCCCTTCATCAGTGTAAGGGTGGAGCATTGAGACAGATGTGCCGTGGATCCCCAATCCTTTTAGAGCGTCAGATGACTTTAAATGACTTAGCGCGTTATTCATTTATTCAATCATAATCATATATTTTCCTTTGGAGTAACGCGGCTCCATCGGTCTCTGCCACTCCCCCCCGGGGGAACACAGATGTTTCACCAAGCATATGGTTTACCACTTCTCTATCACACGTTCTGTCTCTCTCAGTTCCTCTCTCACCCCCTTTTCATCTCTCTCTCTGTCTCTCTCTCAGTTCCTATCTCCCCCTTTTCACTCTCTCTCTCTCTCTCTCTCTCTGTCTCTTTCTCAGTTCCTATCTCCCCCCTTTTTAACTCTCTCTCTCTCTCAGTTCCTATCTCCCCTTTTCATCTCTCTCTGTCTCTCTCTCTCAGTTCCTATCTCCCCATTTCATCTCTCTCTGTCTCTCTCTCTCTCTCTCAGTTCCTATCTCCCCCTTTTCATCTCTCTCTCTCTCTCTCTCTCTCAATTCCTATCTCTCCTTTTTTAACTCTCTCTCTCTCTCTCTCTCTCTCTCTCTCTCAGTTCCTATCTCCCCCTTTTTAACTCTCTCTCTCTCAGTTCCTATCTCCCCTTTTCATCTCTCTCTGTCTCTCTCTCTCAGTTCCTATCTCCCCATTTCATCTGTCTCTGTCTCTCTCTCTCTCTCTCAGTTCCTATCTCCCCCTTTTTTAACTCTCTCTCTCTCAGTTCCTATCTCCCCTTTTCATCTCTCTCTGTCTCTCTCTCTCAGTTCCTATCTCCCCATTTCATCTCTCTCTGTCTCTCTCTCTCTCTCTCAGTTCCTATCTCCCCCTTTTCATCTCTCTCTCTCTCTCTCTCTCCCTCTCTCTCATGCTTTTTTCTCTTCCCATTAATAACCCTCTATTTTTCTCTTTGTATTTATTTTCTCTCTCTCACTCTCTTTCTCTCCAGCTAACAGTTGACATGGTAACAGCCCTCAACAGAGTTGAGGTTAGGGTAGCAGAGTTGTTAAAATGATCTTGAAAAGTGCAGGGTACAGTCAAGCCTTTCCCCTGTTCATTTGGTTTCCCCCTACCCCAGAGGCTAAGTGCTGTATAATAGGCTGAGCTAGAGAAGCTGAGAGGGTGAACCACTCACAGGATACCTCCCAAAATGGCTCCCTATTCCCTATATAGTGCAATACTTTTGACCAGCACCTCTTGTTAAAAGTAGTGCACTAAAAAAGGGAATAGGGTCTAAAGTAGTGCACTAAAAAAGGGAATAGGGTCTAAAGTAGTGCACTAAAAAAGGGAATAGAGTCTAAAGTAGTGCACTAAAAAAGGGAATAGGGTCTAAAGTAGTGCACTAAAAAAAGGGAATAGGGTCTAAAGTAGTGCACTAAAAAAGGGAAAAGGGTCTAAAATAGTGCACTAAAAAAGGGGAATAGGGTCTAATGTAGTGCACTAAAAAAGGAATAGGGTCTAAAGTAGTGCACTAAAAAAAGGGAATAGGGTCTAAAGTAGTGCACTAAAAAAAGGGAATAGGGTCTAAAGTAGTGCACTAAAAAAAGGGAATAGGGTCTAAAGTAGTGCACTAAAAAAAGGGAATAGGGTCTAAAGTAGTGCACTAAAAAAAGGGAATAGGGTCTAAAGTAGCGCACTAAAAAAGGAACAGGGTCTAAAGTAGTGCACTAAAAAAGGGAATAGGGTCTCATTTGGGACTTACACAAAGTCTACGGTCTTCAGATTTTTTGGGGGGGAGAGTTAGAAGGTTGTAGCAGCTATTTTGTAATTGAGGAGCTTACATTTAAGTCATGTTTTCATTTTGCAACACAGGTCAGAGGCACAGCAAACTGGAGACAGACATCAAGTGCATCAGCCCTGCAGAGAGAAAAGACATTGACAGGTACAGAGATGATCAACATGGAGAGAGAGAAGATATTGACAGGTACAGAGATGATCAACATAGAGATATTGACAGGTATAGAGATGATCAACATGGAGATATTAACAGGTATAGAGATGATCAACATGGAGAGAGAGACGATATTGACAGGAATAGAGATGATCAACATGGAGATATTAACAGGTACAGAGATGATCAACATGGAGAGAGAGAAGATATTGACAGGTACAGAGATGATCAACATGGAGAGAGAGAAGATATTGACAGGTACAGAGATGATCAGCATGGAGATATTAACAGGTACAGAGATGATCAACATGGAGAGAGAGAAGATATTGACAGGTACAGAGATGATCAGCATGGAGATATTAACAGGTACAGAGATGATCAACATGGAGAGAGAGAAGATATTGACAGGTACAGAGATGATCAACATGGAGATATTGACAGGTAAAGAGATGATCAACATGGAGAGAGAGAAGATATTGACAGGTACAGAGATGATCAACATGGAGATATTGACAGGTACAGAGATGATCAACATGGAGATATTGACAGGTACAGAGATGATCAACATGGAGAGAGAGAAGATATTGACAGGTACAGAGATGATCAACATGGAGATATTAACAGGTACAGAGATGATCAACATGGAGAGAGAGAAGATATTGACAGGTATAGAGATGATCAACATGGAGAGAGGAGATATTGACAGGTACAGAGATGATCAACATGGAGAGAGAGAAGATATTGACAGGTATAGAGATGATCAACATGGAGAGAGAGAGAAGATATTGACAGGTACAGAGATGATCAACATGGAGATATTAACAGGTACAGAGATGATCAACATGGAGAGAGAGAAGATATTGACAGGTACAGAGATGATCAACATGGAGATATTAACAGGTACAGAGATGATCAACATGGAGATATTGACAGGTATAGAGATGATCAACATGGAGATATTAACAGGTATAGAGATGATCAACATGGAGATATTAACAGGTATAGAGATGCTCAACATGGAGAGAGAGAAGAGGTTAACAGGTATAGAGATGATCAACATGTCCTAAATGGGTCATGCGTCACATACATATTGCCTTATCAGAACCAATAAATTCTGACGCCCAAAGAGAGTCCAACACCAACCAAACAGGTTCAGTCCAGGCCAAATGATTACCTTTTGACCATGTTCTTGCCGTGATCCCACCATCTTTCCCTTACGAAACCCAAAGAACTCACATAGGACTTAGTTACTCAAATCAACGCTTTGTAAACAGACTGCCTACTGAGAAACTCTACTGAGAAACTCTACTGAGAAACTCTACTGAGAAACTCTACTGAGAAACTCTACTGAGAAACTCTACTGAGAAACTCTACTGAGAATATCTTAAAGCTACATTTCTCCTGTTTTATGTATTGAAGCAAGTTAACGGTTATTTTTCATACTTTGTTTTTGTTCCAATGGATTTCCAAGACAACATGTCTGCCTGAGAGGCTGTATTAATAAATGGACTTGGTCTTCCTTACCCAGTCTGACTACTGCAGTAATGAGTGGCCAGTAGCCTTCCTTACCCAATCTGACTACAGCAGTAATGAGTGGCCAGGAGCCTTCCTTACCCAGTCTGACTACTGCAGTAATGAGTGGCCAGGAGCCTTCCTTACCCAGTCTGACTACTGCAGTAATGAGTGGCCAGTAGCCTTCCTTACCCAGTCTGACTACAGCAGTAATGAGTGGCCAGGAGCCTTCCTTACCCAGTCTGACTACTGCAGTAATGAGTGGCCAGGAGCCTTCCTTACCCAGTCTGACTACAGCAGTAATGAGTGGCCAGGAGCCTTCCTTACCCAGTCTGACTACTGCAGTAATGAGTGGCCAGGAGCCTTCCTTACCCAGTCTGACTACTGCAGTAATGAGTGGCCAGGAGCCTTCCTTACCCAGTCTGACTACTGCAGTAATGAGTGGCCAGGAGCCTTCCTTACCCAGTCTGACTACAGCAGTAATGAGTGGCCAGGAGCCTTCCTTACCCAATCTGACTACTGCAGTAATGAGTGGCCAGGAGCCTTCCTTACCCAATCTGACTACTGCAGTAATGAGTGGCCAGGAGCCTTCCTTACCCAATCTGACTACAGCAGTATTTAGGGGCCAAAGTAGCCTTCCTTACCCAGTCTGACTACTGCAGTAATGAGTGGCCAGGAGCCTTCCTTACCCAGTCTGACTACTGCAGTATTTAGGGGCCAAAGTTGCCTTCCTTACCCAGTCTGACTACTGCAGTAATGAGTGGCCAGTAGCCTTCCTTATCCAGTCTGACTACTGCAGTATTTAGGGGCCAAAGTTGCCTTCCTTACCCAGTCTGACTACTGCAGTAATGAGTGGCCAGGAGCCTTCCTTACCCAGTCTGACTACTGCAGTAATGAGTGGCCAGTAGCCTTCCTTACCCAGTCTGACTACTGCAGTATTTAGGGGCCAAAGTAGCTTTCCTTACCCAGTCTGACTACTGCCGTAATGAGGGGCCAGTAGCCTTCCTTATCCAGTCTGACTACTGCAGTAATGAGTGGCCAGTAGCCTTCCTTAACCAATCTGACTACTGCAGTAATGAGTGGCCAGTAGCCTTCCTTACCCAGTCTGACTACTGCAGTAATGAGTGGCCAGGAGCCTTCCTTACCCAGTCTGACTACTGCAGTAATGAGTGGCCAGTAGCCTTCCTTACCCAGTCTGACTACTGCAGTAATGAGTGGCCAGGAGCCTTCCTTACCCAG
The DNA here is from genome assembly GCF_905237065.1 of Salmo salar. Classification (NCBI taxonomy): domain Eukaryota; kingdom Metazoa; phylum Chordata; class Actinopteri; order Salmoniformes; family Salmonidae; genus Salmo; species Salmo salar. The sequence continues at coordinate 90,890,360 of NC_059457.1, forward strand.
TCTGACTACTGCAGTAATGAGTGGCCAGTAGCCTTCCTTACCCAGTCTGACTACAGCAGTAATGAGTGGCCAGTAGCCTTCCTTACCCAGTCTGACTACTGCAGTAATGAGTGGCCAGTAGCCTTCCTTACCCAGTCTGACTACTGCAGTAATGAGTGGCCAGTAGCCTTCCTTACCCAGTCTGACTACTGCAGTAATGAGTGGCCAGTAGCCTTCCTTACCCAGTCTGACTACAGCAGTAATGAGTGGCCAGGAGCCTTCCTTACCCAATCTGACTACTGCAGTAATGAGTGGCCAGTAGCCTTCCTTACCCAGTCTGACTACTGCAGTAATGAGTGGCCAGGAGCCTTCCTTACCCAGTCTGACTACTGCAGTAATGAGTGGCCAGGAGCCTTCCTTACCCAGTCTGACTACAGCAGTAATGAGTGGCCAGGAGCCTTCCTTACCCAATCTGACTACAGCAGTAATGAGTGGCCAGGAGCCTTCCTTACCCAATCTGACTACAGCAGTAATGAGTGGCCAGGAGCCTTCCTTACCCAATCTGACTACAGCAGTAATGAGTGGCCAGTAGCCTTCCTTACCCAATCTGACTACTGCAGTAATGAGTGGCCAGGAGCCTTCCTTACCCAATCTGACTACTGCAGTATTTAGGGGCCAAAGTAGCCTTCCTTACCCAGTCTGACTACTGCAGTAATGAGTGGCCAGTAGCCTTCCTTACCCAGTCTGACTACTGCAGTATTTAGGGGCCAAAGTAGCTTTCCTTACCCAGTCTGACTACTGCCGTAATGAGGGGCCAGTAGCCTTCCTTACCCAGTCTGACTACTGCAGTAATGAGTGGCCAGTAGCCTTCCTTAACCAATCTGACTACTGCAGTAATGAGTGGCCAGTAGCCTTCCTTACCCAGTCTGACTACTGCAGTAATGAGTGGCCAGTAGCCTTCCTTACCCAGTCTGACTACTGCAGTAATGAGTGGCCAGTAGCCTTCCTTACCCAATCTGACTACTGCAGTAATGAGTGGCCAGTAGCCTTCCTTACCCAGTCTGACTACTGCAGTAATGAGTGGCCAAATCTACTGCATTTCAAGTAGAAAACCCTGTGTCCCAAATATCACCTCATTCCCTGCATAGTGCGCTGCTGTTGAACACAGGGTGCTGTTAGGGATGCATGCATGTCATTACTGTTGGTTATTCTAGAAGACACAGTCTCTATGTGATGTCATTACTGTTGGTTATTCTAGAAGACACAGTCTCTATGTGATGTCATTACTGTTGGTTATTCTAGAAGACACAGTCTCTATGTGATGTCATTACTGTTGGTTATTCTAGAAGACACAGTCTCTATGTGATGTCATTACTGTTGGTTATTCTAGAAGACACAGTCTCTATGTGATGTCATTACTGTTGGTTATTCTAGAAGACACAGTCTCTATGTGATGTCATTACTGTTGGTTATTCTAGAAGACACAGTCTCTATGTGATGTCATTACTGTTGGTTATTCTAGAAGACACAGTCTCTATGTGATGTCATTACTGTTGGTTATTCTAGAAGACACAGTCTCTATGTGATGTCATTACTGTTGGTTATTCTAGAAGACACAGTCTCTATGTGATGTCATTACTGTTGGTTATTCTAGAAGACACAGTCTCTATGTGATGTCATTACTGTTGGTTATTCTAGAAGACACAGTCTCTATGTGATGTCATTACTGTTGGTTATTCTAGAAGACACAGTCTCTATGTGATGTCATTACTGTTGGTTATTCTAGAAGACACAGTCTCTATGTGATGTCATTACTGTTGGTTATTCTAGAAGACACAGTCTCTATGTGATGTCATTACTGTTGGTTATTCTAGAAGACACAGTCTCTATGTGATGTCATTACTGTTGGTTATTCTAGAAGACACAGTCTCTATGTGATGTAATTACTGTTGGTTATTCTAGAAGACACAGTCTCTATGTGATGTCATTACTGTTGGTTATTCTAGAAGACACAGTCTCTATGTGATGTCATTACTGTTGGTTATTCTAGAAGACACAGTCTCTATGTGATGTCATTACTGTTGGTTATTCTAGAAGACACAGTCTCTATGTGATGTCATTACTGTTGGTTATTCTAGAAGACACAGTCTCTATGTGATGTCATTACTGTTGGTTATTCTAGAAGACACAGTCTCTATGTGATGTCATTACTGTTGGTTATTCTAGAAGACACAGTCTCTATGTGATGTCATTACTGTTGGTTATTCTAGAAGACACAGTCTCTATGTGATGTCATTACTGTTGGTTATTCTAGAAGACACAGTCTCTATGTGATGTCATTACTGTTGGTTATTCTAGAAGACACAGTCTCTATGTGATGTCATTACTGTTGGTTATTCTAGAAGACACAGTCTCTATGTGATGTCATTACTGTTGGTTATTCTAGAAGACACAGTCTCTATGTGACGTCATTACTGTTGGTTATTCTAGAAGACGCAGTCTCTATGTGATGTCATTACTGTTGGTTATTCTAGAAGACACAGTCTCTATGTGATGTCATTACTGTTGGTTATTCTAGAAGACACAGTCTCTATGTGATGTCATTACTGTTGGTTATTCTAGAAGACACAGTCTCTATGTGATGTCATTACTGTTGGTTATTCTAGAAGACACAGTCTCTATGTGATGTCATTACTGTTGGTTATTCTAGAAGACACAGTCTCTATGTGATGTCATTACTGTTGGTTATTCTAGAAGACACAGTCTCTATGTGATGTCATTACTGTTGGTTATTCTAGAAGACACAGTCTCTATGTGATGTCATTACTGTTGGTTATTCTAGAAGACACAGTCTCTATGTGATGTCATTACTGTTGGTTATTCTAGAAGACACAGTCTCTATGTGATGTCATTACTGTTGGTTATTCTAGAAGACACAGTCTCTATGTGATGTCATTACTGTTGGTTATTCTAGAAGACACAGTCTCTATGTGATGTCATTACTGTTGGTTATTCTAGAAGACACAGTCTCTATGTGATGTCATTACTGTTGGTTATTCTAGAAGACACAGTCTCTATGTGATGTCATTACTGTTGGTTATTCTAGAAGACACCGTCTCTATGTGACGTCATTACTGTTGGTTATTCTAGAAGACGCAGTCTCTATGTGATGTCATTACTGTTGGTTATTCTAGAAGACACAGTCTCTATGTGATGTCATTACTGTTGGTTATTCTAGAAGACACAGTCTCTATGTGATGTCATTACTGTTGGTTATTCTAGAAGACACAGTCTCTATGTGATGTCATTACTGTTGGTTATTCTAGAAGACACAGTCTCTATGTGATGTCATTACTGTTGGTTATTCTAGAAGACACAGTCTCTATGTGATGTCATTACTGTTGGTTATTCTAGAAGACACAGTCTCTATGTGATGTCATTACTGTTGGTTATTCTAGAAGACACAGTCTCTGTGTGATGTCATTACTGTTGGTTATTCTAGAAGACACAGTCTCTATGTGATGTCATTACTGTTGGTTATTCTAGAAGACACAGTCTCTATGTGATGTCATTACTGTTGGTTATTCTAGAAGAACAGTCTCTATGTGATGTCATTACTGTTGGTTATTCTAGAAGACACAGTCTCTATGTGATGTCATTACTGTTGGTTATTCTAGAAGACACAGTCTCTATGTGATGTCATTACTGTTGGTTATTCTAGAAGACACAGTCTCTATGTGATGTCATTACTGTTGGTTATTCTAGAAGACACAGTCTCTATGTGATGTCATTACTGTTGGTTATTCTAGAAGACACAGTCTCTATGTGATGTCATTACTGTTGGTTATTCTAGAAGACACAGTCTCTATGTGATGTCATTACTGTTGGTTATTCTAGAAGACACAGTCTCTATGTGATGTCATTACTGTTGGTTATTCTAGAAGACACAGTCTCTATGTGATGTAATTACTGTTGGTTATTCTAGAAGACACAGTCTCTATGTGATGTCATTACTGTTGGTTATTCTAGAAGACACAGTCTCTATGTGATGTCATTACTGTTGGTTATTCTAGAAGACACAGTCTCTATGTGATGTCATTACTGTTGGTTATTCTAGAAGACACAGTCTCTATGTGATGTCATTACTGTTGGTTATTCTAGAAGACACAGTCTCTATGTGATGTCATTACTGTTGGTTATTCTAGAAGACAGTCTCTATGTGATGTCATTACTGTTGGTTATTCTAGAAGACACAGTCTCTATGTGATGTCATTACTGTTGGTTATTCTAGAAGACACAGTCTCTATGTGATGTCATTACTGTTGGTTATTCTAGAAGACACAGTCTCTATGTGATGTCATTACTGTTGGTTATTCTAGAAGACACAGTCTCTATGTGATGTCATTACTGTTGGTTATTCTAGAAGACACAGTCTCTATGTGATGTCATTACTGTTGGTTATTCTAGAAGACACAGTCTCTATGTGATGTCATTACTGTTGGTTATTCTAGAAGACACAGTCTCTATGTGATGTCATTACTGTTGGTTATTCTAGAAGACACAGTCTCTATGTGATGTCATTACTGTTGGTTATTCTAGAAGACACAGTCTCTATGTGATGTCATTACTGTTGGTTATTCTAGAAGACACAGTCTCTATGTGATGTCATTACTGTTGGTTATTCTAGAAGACACAGTCTCTATGTGATGTCATTACTGTTGGTTATTCTAGAAGACACAGTCTCTATGTGATGTCATTACTGTGTGTGTGTGTGTGTGTGTGTGTGTTTGTGTGTGTTCTTACGATGTTGAGATATAGATGGGTTTGCTAGAACTAAATGGAGAAGTCACATAGAGCTGTATTTGGTGTGTGTGTGTGTGTGCGTGCGTGCGTGCGTGTGTGAGCAGTAGGTTTTATTAAAGTCTCTCCACCCTCCTGGAGAGGACCCATCTGTTACCTTGTTAGCCCTGTTGAAAGCACAGGAGGGATTGAATGGGTAGTGCTGTCTATCCAATCTTCTGACAGCCTCTACCATTCAATCTCACAAATTACCATCTTTGGCATCACTGTCTGCACAGAGACCTAGTCCATTTCTCTCACATTTCACCTTCCTTCCAATCCCCGTTATATTTACTAAGTACTGTAAATACAGTAGACAATGCAATATCCAATTATCTTATTGTCTGCTCGCTGTTCTCCCCACGCTGAGATTCCTAAAAGTGTTTGTTTCATCACCCATATTTTCAGTTTAGATCAGAACGTCTTTGTCACAAATTCAAGAATTCCTAGAAGAAACACGCGGCAACGAGATGAGAGATGCACCCGTCCCCTGAAATCAAATGTTACCACTTCGCATCTAGAATGATTAATCATATCCAGCTCCAATATTTTCTCTCTTCTCTCTCTTTCCCTCTCTCTCTCTCTCTCTCTCTCTCTCTCTATTTTCCCTCTCTCTCTCTCTCTCTCTCTCTCTCTCTCTTCCCTCTCTCTCTCTCTCTCTTCCCCCTCTCTCTCTCTCTCTCTCTCTATTTTCCCTCTGTCTTTCCCTCTCTCTCTCTCTCTTTCCTCTCTCTCTCTCTCTCTCTCTCTCTCTCTCTCTCTCTCTCTCTCCTCTCTCTCTCTACTCTTTTCCCTCTCCTCTCTCTCTCTCTCCTCTCTCTCTCTCTCTCTCTCTCTCTCTCTCTCTCTTTTCCCTCTCTCTCTCTCTCTCTCTCTCTCTCTCTCTCTCTCTATTTTCCCTCTCTCTCTCCTCTCTCTCTCTCTCTCTCTCTCTCTCTCTCTCTCTCTCTCTCTCTCTCTCTCTCTCTCTCTCTCTCTCTCTCTCTCTCTCTCTCTCTCTCTCTCTCTCTCTCTCTCTCTCTCTCCTCTCTCTCTACTTTCCCCCTCTCTCTCCCTCTCTCCCTCTCTCTCTCTCTCTCTCTCCCTCTTTCCCTCTCTTACCCTCTCTCTCTATCTCTTGCTCCCCCATCTTTCTATCTCTTGCTTCCCTCTCTCCTGTATCAATTTCTATGGCGAGCACAAGCTGCCATTTGCAGTCAGTTTGAGCAAATGTTAATCTGCCCTGCTCTGTATCCTGTGTCCCAAATTGCACCCTCTTCCCTTTATAGTGCACTACTATTGATCAGAGCCCTATGGCTCTTTATAGGGAATAGGGTCCAGTTGGGAAGCAGTTGTGCAGTAAGGGACCCATAGGGCCCAGAGCTAACATTACAGAGTGGAGGGGGGTAATATGACTAGAGTATTTATATAAGATCATGTAATCGAGTTGTACCTTGACATGGATTCCAGGTCCTATACCTCAGAGAGAGAGAGAGAGAGACCTCACCAATACTAGAATCGGAAGTCAAATGTCTACTGTTTGCTGATGATCTGGTGCTTCTGTCACCAACCAAGCAACACCTAGATATTCTGCATAGAATCAGTCAGACCTGGGCCCTGACAGTAAATCTCAGTCAGACCAAAATAATGGTCTTCCAAAAAAGGTCCAGTTGCCAGGACCACAAATACGCATTCCATCTAGACATTGTTGCCCTAGAGCACACACAAAATTATACATACCTTGGCCTAAACATCAGCACCACAGGTAACTTCCACAAAGCTGTGAATGATCTGAGAGACAAGGCAAGAAGGGCCTTCGACGCCATCAAAAGGAACATAAAACACTGGACTCTACACATTCACTCTGCTGCTGCTGTCTATTATCTGTCCTGTTACCTAGTCACTTTACCCCCACCTTTATGTACAGTATATAGCTACCTCAATTACCTGGTAACCCTGCACATCGACTCAGTACTGGTACTCCCTGTATATAGCCATGTTATTACCTGGTACTCCCTGTGTATAGCCATGTTATTACCTGGTACTTCCTGTATATAGCCATGTTATTACCTGGTACTTCCTGTATATAGCCATGTTATTACCTGGTACTTCCTGTATATAGCCATGTTATTACCTGGTACTCCCTGTATATAGCCATGTTATTACCTGGTACTCCCTGTATATAGCCATGTTATTACCTGGTACTCCCTGTATATAGCCATGTTATTACCTGGTACTCCCTGTATATAGCCATGTTATTACCTGGTACTCCCTGTGTATAGCCATGTTATTACCTGGTACTTCCTGTATATAGCCATGTTATTACCTGGTACTCCCTGTATATAACCATGTTATTACCTGGTACTTCCTGTATATATATTATTACCTGGTACTCCCTGTATATATATATATATAAATTATAACCTGGTACTTCCTGTGTATAGCCATGTTATTACCTGGTACTCCCTGTATATAACCATGTTATAACCTGATACTTCCTGTATATATATTATTACCTGGTACTCCCTGTATATATATATATTATTACCTGGTACTTCCTGTATATATATTATTACCTGGTACTTCCTGTATATATATTATTACCCGGGACTTCCTGTATATATATATTATTACCTGGTACTTCCTGTATATATATCATTACCTGGTACGTCCTGTATATATATTATTATCTGGTACTTCTGTATATATATTATTACCCGGTACTTCGTGTATATATATATTATTACCTGGTACTCCCTGTATATATATTAATACCTGGTATTTCCTGTGTATTTATTATTACCTGGTACTTCCTGTATATATTAATACCTGGTTCTTCCTGTATATATATTATTACTGTCACGTCCTGACCAGTATAGAGGATATTTTGTTATTGTAGTTTGGCAGAGGGTAGTTTATTTATGTATTACGTTTTTTTTTTGGTCACTGGTCTATGTTTGTATTTATATGTGTATGTTCTAGGGTAGTTTTTCTATGTGTAGGTTGGGTGCTGGACTCTCAATTGGAGGCAGGTGTTTCTAGTTGCCTCTGATTGGGAGTCCTATAAATATGTGTGTGTTTTGTTTGTCACTTGTGGGTAGTTGTTTGAGAGCACTGCTTTTGTTGAGCCTGCTTCTCTGTTCCTGTCATTAGTTTGTTTATTGCTTTTCCGTGGTGTTCTCATTTTATTTAATAAATATGTTGAGCACGCAACCCGCTGCGCCTTGGTCCCATTCTCTCTTCCACGACAGCTGTGACAGAACTACCCACCACAACAGGACCAAGCAGCGGAGGAAATCTGGCGAGGACCGGGGAACACGGCTGGTAAGGGAGCCCGAGAGGCAGCCCCCCCCCAAAAAATGGGGGGGGGGGCACAAGGGCAGTTTGGTGGGGCGAGGATGGAGCCCCAGGCCAGCTCCCTGTACCCTTTTTGGGCAGAGACGAACTGGACAGGTCCCGTGCTTTGGGGTGATGGGTACGGTGGCGAGGCCAAGCATTTTCAGGCCAGTACGCGCAGTACCAGCACCCCGCATGTGCCAGGGGAAAGTGAGCATCCAGCCAGTAGGGGTGATGCCAGTCCTGCGCTCGAGACCGCCAGTGCGCCTCTACTGTCCAGTGCGTCAACCCAGTCCGACTCGGCCTGTTCCCGCTCCCCGCACTAGCCCTGAGGTGCGTGTGCCCAGACTGGCACATCCTGTACCAGCCCCACGCATCAGGCTTCTAGTGCGTCAGCCCAGCCTCGCCAGTCAGGAGCCGCCAGAGCCGCCCGCCAGTCAGGAGCCGCCAGAGCCGCCCGCCTGCCCGGAGCTGCCAGAGTGGCCCGCCTGCCCGGAGCTGCCAGAGTGGCCCGCCTGCTCGGAGCTGCCAGGGTCGTCCGCCAGCCGGGCGCAGCCATCGCCGCCCGCCAGCCGGGCGCAACAAGGGTCGCCCGCCAGCCGGGCGCAGCATGAATCGCCCGCCAGCCGGGCGAAGTCAGGGTCGCCCACCAGTGCTCCGGCGCGGCCAGGGGCACCACCTAAGTGGGCGACGTCGAGGGTGGAGCGGAGTCCACGTCCCGCACCTGAGCCGCCTCCTATAGGTGGGTTGGGGAGGGGGGGTGTAGCACAGTGCCGTCGTTGACGGCAGCCACCCTCCCTTCCCTCCCTTGAGTTTAAGGGGGATTTTTCTGTTTGTTTTGGGGGTTTTCTGTGTTTTGTGTAGGTGCATCCGGGGTCTGCACCTTTGGGGGGGGGGGGGGGTACTGTCACATCCTGACCAGTATAGAGGATATTTTGTTATTGTAGTTTGGTCAGGACGTGGCAGAGGGTAGTTTATTTATGTTTACGGGGGTTTTTTGGTCACTGGTCTATGTTTGTATTTCTATGTGTAAGTTCTAGGGTAGTTTTTCTATGTGTAGGTTGGGTGCTGGACTCTCAATTGGAGGCAGGTGTTTCTAGTTGCCTCTGATTGGGAGTCCTATAAATATGTGTGTGTTTTGTTTGTCACTTGTGGGTAGTTGTTTGAGAGCACTGCTTTTGTTGCGCCTGCTTCTCTGTTCCTGTCATTAGTTTGTTTATTGCTTTTCCGTGGTGTTCTCATTTTATTTAATAAATATGTTGAGCACGCAACCCGCTGCGCCTTGGTCCCATTCTCTCTTCCACGACAGCTGTGACAATTACTTGTTACTTCCTGTGTACATATTATTACCTGGTATTTCCTGTGTATATATTATTACCTGGTACTTCCTGTATATATATTATTACCTGGTATTTCCTGTATATATATTATTACCTGGTACTTCCTGTATATATATATTATTACCTGGTACTTCCTGTATATAAATTATTACCTGGTATTTCCTGTGTATATATTATTACCTGGTACATCCTGTATATATATTATTACCTGGTACTTCCTGTGTATTTATTATTACCTGGTACTTCCTGTATATATATATATTATTACCTGGTACCTCCTGTGTATTTATTCCTTATATGACTATTACAATTTTTAGTAGATTGTTTTATCTTTATATTTAACTGTGCGCTGTTGGAAAACGATCCGTCAGTAATAATTTCACTGTTGGTCTACACCTGTTCTTTATGAATCATGTGACCAATAAGATGTGGTTTGATGTGAAGCACACACTCACTGTGCCGTCTCCAAGTCAACTGGCATTATGAATCCCGGGGGCCAGAACATGGCAACGATAACAACCCTGGATGAAACAGGGCTTTGCTTTCATGTGTTTCTGGATCTTGTGTTTTTATCCATACAGGCTCTCTAAAACTTGACTTAAACCCAGCGTCGAAATAGAAAGGTCTACTGAGCACATGGGCACTTGGTGACGGATAGATCTATTCTACCTCCTAAATGGCGCCCTATTCACTTTATAGTGCACTATTTTTGACCATGGTCCTATAGGAAGAAAAAGAATAGGGCACCATTTAGCATTTACCCTTACTCATATACGCAACAAAACCAACGCTACCTTAGAATATTGTTATCACACAAACAACCCATAGGGTTTTTGTGATTGCAGTCACAGCTGGTTCCTGACATGAAACAGAATAGGAAATATCCCAAAGTGGCCCCTCCGCTGCAGTCAAGTGCCTTGGTAGGAGGTTTCTTCTGATCAAAACAAGGTCACCGAAACCATACGAAAACAAAGAGTTCATCTATTTTTGTCAATTTAATCAGGATGTGGTTTGGTTTAGAGCTTGATGAAGGGTACAGAGTAATGTGAGTCCCAAATGGCACCCTATTCCCTACATAGTGCATTAACATGGGACCTGGTCAAAAGTAGTGCACTATTTTTACCTTTATTTAACCAGGCAAATCAGTTAAGAACAAATTCTTATTTTCAATGACGGCTTAGGAACTGTGTTAACTGCCTTGTTCAGGGGCAGAACGACAGATTTTTACCTTGTCAGCTCGGGGATTCGATCTTGCAACCTTCTAGGCAGAGTTCCTCTGTCCAGTGTCTGTGTTCTTTTGCCCATCTTAATCTTTTTCTTTTTATTGGCCAGTCTGAGATATGGCTTTTTCTTTGCAACTCTGCCTAGAAGGCCAGCATCCCGGAGTCGCCTCTTCCCTGTTGACGTTGAGACTGGTGTTTTGCGGGTCCTATTTAATGAAGCTGCCAGTTGAGGACGTGTGAGGCGTCTGTAGAGAGGTAGAGAGGGATATAGGTAGAGAGGTAGAGAGGTAGAGAGGGATATAGGTAGAGAGGTAGAGAGGTAATAAGGTGGAGTGGTAGAGAGGTAGAGAGGGATATAGGTAGAGAGGTAATAAGGTGGAGTGGTAGAGAGGTAGAGAGGGATATAGGTAGAGAGGTAGAGAGGTAGAGAGGGATATAGGTAGAGAGGTAGAGAGGTAATAAGGTGGAGTGGTAGAGAGGTAGAGAGGGATATAGGTAGAGAGGTAGAGAGGTAATAAGGTGGAGTGGTAGAGAGGTAGAGAGGGATATAGGTAGAGAGGTAGAGAGGTAATAAGGTGGAGTGGTAGAGAGGTAGAGAGGGATATAGGTAGAGAGGTAGAGAGGTAGAGAGGGATATAGGTAGAGAGGTAGAGAGGTAATAAGGTGGAGTGGTAGAGAGGTAGAGAGGGATATAGGTAGAGAGGTAATAAGGTGGAGTGGTAGAGAGGTAGAGAGGGATATAGGTAGAGAGGGATATAGGTAGAGAGGTAATAAGGTGGAGTGGTAGAGAGGTAGAGAGGGATATAGGTAGAGAGGTAGAGAGGGATATAGGTAGAGAGGTAGAGAGGGATATAGGTAGAGAGGTAGAGAGGTAGAGAGGGATATAGGTAGAGAGGTAGAGAGGTAATAAGGTGGAGTGGTAGAGAGGTAGAGAGGGATATAGGTAGAGAGGTAATAAGGTGGAGTGGTAGAGAGGTAGAGAGGGATATAGGTAGAGAGGTAGAGAGGGATATAGGTAGAGAGGTAGAGAGGGATATAGGTAGAGAGGTAGAGAGGTAATAAGGTGGAGTGGTAGAGAGGTAGAGGGAAAAGCAGGTCAGTAGTTGATCCACATAGAGCCTAGTCCAGAGCAGGTACTGACTCGGAGAGAGTTACAGAGAGAGACAGATAGAGGCAGAGAGAGACAAAGAGACAGAGAGATAAATAAAGACAGAGAAACAAAGACAGAGAGAAACCAGAGGGAATGTTGGGGGAGGACGCAGAGAGCTGTGGGTTGGCAGCGCACTACATTGCTGCCTGCCATAAGATGAGGGACAGTGTCTGACAGACCAATCAACCTGCACATGTCCTCTACTGTATGATTATTGTTATTGTTGAATGTATGGTTATTTTGACCCTTGATTATTGTTGTTACTGTTGTCCCGTTGACAATTGTGATTCTCATTATCTTAGTATTGTAAATATCCAAAGTAAGCTTTGGTAATATGTACATTGTTACGTCATGCCAATAAATCAACTTGAATTGAATTGATGAACAGAGAAACAAAACAGAGAGAGAGAGAGAAACCAGAGGGAAAGAGACAGAGACAACCGAGAGAGAGAGAGAGACTGAAAAAGAGAGAGAGACAGACAGATAAACAGAGACTGAAGAGAGAGAGACAAACCAGAGGGAGAGAAAACCGAGAGCGAGAGAGAGCGAGAGCGAGAACGAGAGAGAGAGAGAGACAGACAGACAGACAGACAGACAGATAAACAGAGAGACACCAGAGGGAGAGAGAGAGACAGACAGATAAACAGAGAGACACCAGAGGGAGAGAGAGGAACCAGAGGGAGAGAGAGAGAGAGAGAGAGAGACAGACAGATAAACAGAGAGACACCAGAGGGAGAGAGAGGAACCAGAGGGAGAGAGAGAGAGAGAGAGAGAGAGAGAGAGAGAGAGAGAGAGAGAGACAGACAGATAAACAGAGAGACACCAGAGGGAGAGAGAGGAACCAGAGGGAGAGAGAGAGAGAGAGAGAGAGACAGACAGACAGATAAACAGAAAGGAACCAGAGAGAGAGAGAGAGGGCGAGGTAGTAGGATACATGGTCATTGTGTCCTTGCCAGGCAGTGAATGCTAACCTTGCTTTGTTAAGTACAGCCAGTAACCTTTAGCTATATTAAAATTGGATTACATTTATTATGTCTTACAGACCAGTTCAGTTCAGATAGGGAT